>NW_024632495.1:0-3091 GCF_008729295.1 Plectropomus leopardus
AGGGGTAAAAGGAGGCTGTTATGTGATTCAGTGCCAGTGTGCAGTGCCAGTGTACTAGGTCATCACATTACGGGCATTGATGTATTAGTGAAAGTCTGGATACAGTCGTGGAGGCGGGCGATCTACTGGCCCATAAGGCCCATAAGGTACGCGCCCCAGAGACTTCTGGCGGTTAAGTGTGGCCGAGAGTGCTTGAGCAAGTAACTTCCAGAGAGACTGACTCCTCTTAGACATTTGTGTAAAATTTTATCATAACTGATTCAAGAATCTTTGAGTGATGGCCAAAAACCTGTTTTTTGAGGTCACAGTGACCTTTAACCACCAAATTCTTAATGGGTTATTTTTTAGTCCAAGAGGATATCTGTGCCAAATATGATCAATTCTGTTAAGGTGTTCTTGAGATATCGCGTTGACAAGAATGAAACAGAAAAGGTCCCAGTGACCTTGACCTTTAATCTATGACCACTAAAATCTGACAAGTTCTTCGCTGAGTCCAACAAGAAATTTGTGCCAAATTTTGAAAATTTTCCCTCAAGGCATTTATGAGAGATCGCGTTCACAAGAATGAGATAGATGATCGGATGGACAGCCAACCTGAAGACATAACGTGTCCAGCTACAGCTACTGACAGGACAGAGGCATAAAAACATAAAGCAATATATTAAGTACTCAGTAAAAAAGCAAAATAGAATAAATCAGCAGGCTGATGAACGTCAAAAGTTAGATATCACACAATTTAGCATACTCTGATATCGCACCTGAGTGATGATTATCACAGATGTGATATATAGACAGGCTGAATGGCTAAATTCACACTATTGTACTTATCATGTGTAAATTTTTTACTGTTAAATGATACACATTACATCAAATAATAAAGTCATGAAAACCCCTTCTCAAGCATCCTTGTCTCATTGTTTTTGAATTGGTTCAAGGAGTTTTCTTTATTTGGTGCCGAGTTTCCTCTGTCGGGTGGCTGGGCTCTCCCTTAGAGATAGAGAGAATTGATATGAAACAGCTAAAATAGAAGAAATATATGTCTATATGTCTACAAATGTATAAAATACAAGAATAAAATGACAAGACATGTCAACATATAGACAGAAAAGCGAAGGACTGACCTTCAAACTTGGTTATCAGAGAACCTAATCTACCTCCTGAGGCACAGCTGCCCATGCATTAAATTTAGATTTAACATTTTGTATTATTTTACATTTACATTTACATTTTACATCATTCAACATTTAGATTTATATTGATACCATAAATTTAAAATTTCATATTTGGATTTAATAGTCAACATATAAAATTATACTTTTGGATTTAATATTCAACTCTTAAGCTTTGATTAAACATCTATATTTATATTTACATGTAACAGTGGTTTAATCATTTTAAATAATTTAAAATTTTAAAGAATTTCAATAATTTCATTTAACAACTAAGAAAAACTAACTTTAAAACATCTGCAGCGCTCTTTAAACGTTGTTTGAAGCTAAACGTTTAAAATGTTAGAGTTAATTTCAGTATGTCATTTTCCAATCGGCGCCCCATAACTATCATCACAAGTCAATATTACTGCAGGGGCGCGACTGCCGAAGTGTTAGCCGAGCCTAGCTAGCTAGCTACGTTAGCCTTCCAGAATGTTCACTCTTTGCCTTTGCTGAGTCATTGTGTTCCAGAACTCGATGAGAAAGTCATGCTTTTAGTCGGTACCTTGCCACTTCAGGTAGTTCAGAGAGATTTAGGTGGTGATTCAGTCAAATATAGTGGTTTGTTACATACATACTTTGTGTTAAACGCTTACCAGCCGTCTTTTAGCTAACGTGCAGCAGTCTGTCAGAGCAGGAGGGAGGAACAGCTGTTAGCAACAAGCTTCCGACCAGGATATTTCCTGTGTTGGATTTTCAACAAGAGACGTTCAATAAGGTAACTAAATTATGGCTATGTCATTGTCTAGCTAGCTCTAAGAAGTTCGACATTCAAAACAGTAGTTAATATGTTGCCAGTGTTTTCTGATTTTTGCTTTTTAAAGGAAATCTAGAGAAGTTATCACGAAATGCTCTATTTAAGAGCTAAGTTTATTAATTTTGACATACAAGGAGAAGCTTAAAGTGTCATTTGGTCTCTCCTTGCTATTATTTTGCTATTATGTTGTTCAAAGCTTTTGTTAAATAATACTTTGATGTGTGCATGGCACAGCCAGGTTGTTTTTTTCCATCATTAAGCCATGGTGGTCTGCTTAGTTATAATATATAGTGCTAGGTAAAATAATAGCACGCAACCAGAGATATTTAGCTATTTCAGACTGCTCCCACTGATTCTGATTACTTTGTCATCTAAATAATATGCCATACACTTGCTGAGACAGTAAATAGGCCGAATATTGAATATTCAGACATTGTGAAAAAATGATTCCATTTCTTAAGAATAATCATCAAACATTATATTGTAATTTTGACTGATAATTGTACTAGTTATGATATTAGGTAATTATTACAATGTATTTGGCATCACAAATGATCATTTGTGATAAATAGTGATGTTGGGGCAATGTTATTTAGTGGTTGTAATCTAAGTGTACTGTAATGTTGTCGTAATTAGTAGCTGATGTGATTTACCTGGAAAGTTAAAGAATATAAGACAATGCCATCATTATTAATTTGAATACTGTCACTTTAATTACTTACTCACATACTTGTATCTATAAAAAATTACAGCAATACACTAAAACCTTGAACTTAATGGCTCATGAAGTTTATTTTTGTGTTTCATGTAGAATTGAACTGTTCTTAGAAATCTTCAGAAATTTCTGACCAAGAGTCAGTCAGTCAGGTGTAAGCGGTCTCCCTTCACCAGTGGACACGCGGGGATGGACGGCAGCTGTTCCAGCAGCTGGACAATGAGTCCCACCATGCCCGGAGACTCTCTGAGGCTGAAGCCTGAGGGAGCCTGCCTGGACCCAGCACCTGGAGCTGCGGTCTACAACAGTACACCCTCCTCTGTGGACCCGCCCAAGGACCAAGGTAGGAGGGAGGGCTTTTATCAGCTCTGTTTTTACTGATGTGTCTTAAAAGCTGTGAGGAAACTA
>NW_024632496.1:0-7928 GCF_008729295.1 Plectropomus leopardus
AAAAAAAAGAAGAAAATGTCCAAAAAGTCCAAAATTATATACACAAAAAGATCGGAAAGAAAACGAATACCCCCAAACTCAAATTTATTTAAAATAAAAGAAATAATAGAGAAATGTTGGCATTTGGATTTTCTGTGAATCGACTCATTTATTAATCAGCTGATTGTTGCAGCTGTACTCGTACAGACTCTTTGGCAATTTAATTTACAATAAAACATAACATTTAATATTTTTATGCAAAGATCCTAATTTGTAAAGTAACTAAAGGTGTCACTTAAAGATAGTGAAGTCAAAGGTACAGTGTTGTCAGCCTCGGACGTTTCCGCGTCGGAGGTAGCATCCAGGACGAGGAACGTCACCTTTATCTCTCTTCATCCGAAGGGCCGCAGAGGCGGTACGGTCCGAGGAACGCTCTGACTCTTGCGCGGACGAACTTTTTAAGTTCACAGCAGAGCGAACGCAACACGTACAAAGCGGAAATGAAAGTTAAAACGGCCCAAGGTAACATTTCCGCAACAAAGACCGCGGTCATTTCAACACTACTGATATTCAGCTCGAAATAACGTGGGGAATTGTAACAATAATAGCATCACTGTACCAGTATAACAGTAGTAACAAAGTAGTAAAGTAAAGTAGCGGAATTGAAGTACGAAGTAGCGTGAAAGTAATATACACAAGTAAAGGACAGATTGCTCAAATTCATACTTAAGTACAGTACAGTACTACTTATAGGACTAAAGTGCTCTACACTGCAGTGTACACAAAGCTTTTTTAAATCTGCCCGGGACAGGCGGCTTTAGGCTCGGTGTGTTCGCGCCATATCACGTACGTAGCCATCAAGTTAAGACCCAGCTGCAAAAGCTTTTGAACTGATAATTGAAGCACCAGAGTGGAAAGTTCGACAGGCTCGGCATCGGAAGCTAAGGCCCGAATTTATTTTGCACGAGTTGCGACGACACACACCAGCGCCATCTAGCCCCGTGGCTTGACTGTGCTCCACGTCTCGCGCTTCCCCACTGGAAAGCAACCCACGCAGACAGGTCCATTCCGACCGCCTGCGAGCAACGCTGCGGACAGTCAAAACCTTACCAACAAATCTGAGTTTTGACTCTCTCTGTTGTCATTTTGTGTATATTTGTAGTCATTTTTAGTTTCTTTGGAGTCATTTATTCTATCTCTGTAGTCTTGCTTGTGTACGTAGTCCTTTTGTGTGAGTTTGGGGTGGACTGGGGAGAATTACAGACATCCTCCTTACACGTAATTGTAACGATGAGCGTCGTTAGGATCGGCGCAGGTTGATTTATTTTGTTCCGTTACCGTCGGCAATTGTCCAACAGCTGGGAGTTTACGTTATTGGGCGGCCTCTGCCTTTCACGCGCGTCAGGCCGAGACCGCGCGAAGCAGTTACACATCTGCCGACCTCTGCGTCACGTCGATAGCGTCTTCGGTTCCTTCGGTCTTTGCCATGAAACAGACTAAGTTAATGATGCTTGTTAATTTTTTTTTTTTTTTACAATGTCTCACATTTGCCATCTGAAGCAACAGGTGTTGTGTTCGTTGAGCTTTACGTTATAGTGCCTTAAAGAGAGCTGCATTCTTGCATTATTATGATGATCATACTCGGTGTATGACGTGCTTTGTTTTAAATAATGGGAATTTGTCTTAAAGTGTACAGAAACGTTAAAGGACCACACCAGCAGTCACGCCCAAACATCGTCATTGCTGTTGTCTGATTTTGTCAACATTAACAAGCTCAGTTGAAAAGTTCTGTTATCGGTATTAGTCGTTCGGTAGAATTAGTCGGTCGAATCCAGTTATTGTCGCAGGTCACAGGGCTTTAAGGTTCATCCTCTCTCTGAAAGACTTCCTCAGTTTGTTCCTCGTTGCGGGAATTTGTTAATAGAAAGATGAGGAACCTCGTCTTTGACGCTAACAATCATTTTTATCGTTCGCTACGTTCGATCCCTTTTTGAAAGTCACGCGTCGAAGCTACGGTCTGAATTTGAGGTCTGTAATGCTGAATAATCTGAGAAATTTCATGATGTGACTTCCTCCCTGGTGTTTCTGAAATCGTGAGGGACAGCCTAATTGGGGTAAAAAAAAACAAACCAAAAAAAAAACAATTCAATCCTACGCCTCACTCTTACAGGAAGAGGGGCAGGTGGGAGAGGGCGACGCGTCTTGCGGAGTGAGAGGGAGAATTGACCGAGCGGGCGGCACAACGGGGCCACACGGATGGCGGGGGGAGGGAAATACGAGGCTTCCCCACGGACGCACTCTGGCAAAATACAGCGCAGAAAAGCGGAGGAGGGGACCGGACGTAACACAACTCAATTGTTCAGCGCGAGCCGAACGCGTCCGAAGTCTTTTTAGCCCCGAGACACATTCAGCAGAACTCCTCTACACCGGGAGGAAATAATGAAGAGGGAGGGGATCACGGGAGAGGGAAATGACAGCAGCGGCGGCGGCTGACTCAGTCTTTGTACACGCGCGCCGCCGCCATTAAAGGGTTCGCGGCAGGCGCAGCCTCGAGAACGCCCACACGGAGCATTAGGCTCTCGCACAGGAGCGATCGCTAGAGAAGAAGCGTTTTCGACGACACGCCGCATACGCGTCGACACCCCGCGGATTCAGTCAGTTCCCGAAGGCCGAGACGATGAGATCACAGGCACCTTTGCTCAGCATCTTCACTGCAAAGATGACAAAAGTGACACTTTGAGCAGATTTGAGAAAAACCTCCGAAGCAACACCGGGGTCATCAGCACACTCATTTTTCTGTGGCATTGTCTGTATCTTTTGCTTTTCGCAGGCACCTTCTGCCCTGAAACCAAAGAGACGATTATTTAACCCCAGAGCCAAAGGCCACTGTCATTTTGCGTCTCTTTGTCGTGGAATTTGCGTCATTCAGCTGACATTTTTGTAGTCGTTTGGAGTCTCACTTCATGAGTATTGTTACTGCTCGTCTTGGAAATCTGTAGTAGTTTTGCATATTTATTTTAGGCCTGGTGAGTGTTGTTGTGCTTGGGGAGTTTTTTTTTTGTTTGTTTTTTTTTTTAAGTACGCTGACCGTGCCATGTTTTGACATAGTACAGTAAAAAAAAATTTCGACACCGTCATCAGTTTTTTGAACAGTCTGCACTATGACTTGAACAGTTTTTTTGGACACACAACGAAAGGTTGTGCACATTAACCATTAATCCATCACAGCAGCAGCTCCTCGGGGACTCGACTGTTATTTATACGATGTCACATGACTTAATAGCCACGTGGAGTCCCTTTGTGGTTGTTTTGAGCCTCTTTCTGGTCATTTTTCTTGTTTTTGAAGTTGTCACGCATGTCTTTGCGTGACAACTTTGCTCGGTGTTGCTTTTGTGGTCGTTTTGTGTCTTTGATGTGGGGACATTTGCGTCTCTGTAATCATTTTGCTTATTTTTCTAGCCCAGTTTAGAGACAAAACCTGCCAGTGAGCAAGTTAGCTTCACAGACGCAGAGATCAACTCACCTACGTCTGTGAAACGGAGAACCCAGAGTTTCCCACATCTCGGGGTTACGTCACTCTGAATTTTTCACTAAACCCGCTTTCTGAATCAGGCCTCAGGCCTCAGGCCCTCTTCTGTCTATTTGTTGTAGTTTTGCATGTCCGTTTGCCTCTGTCTCGCACGTATTCGTAGCCGCGTCGCAGTTATTTACAGTCTTTTGCGGTCATTCTAAGTCTTTTTCCGGCCATCTCGCGTCCGCCGTTTTTATCGTCTTTGCGGCTGTTTTGTAGTCACGTCTTTGGAGGCGATTTAAGTCTCCTTGTGGTCATTTTGAGTTTTCCTGGTTGTTTTGCGTGCGTGTCTTTGAGCCATCGAGCCTCTTCGCGGTCGTTTAGAGCGTCGCGCGTGTTTCTTTGTCGTCATTCGGTGTGTCTTCGAGCCGTATCGAGCCTGACGGTTTCGTGTCTCTTTGCAGTTTTTTTTGCGACTTCATCATCTTGCGATTGTCTTACAACTAGCAAAGTCAATAATCACTGCAGACAGAAGCCCGTTCGGCAGTCCCTTCAAGTCGCTACATTACCGAGAGCCTCGTTTGACAGATACCGACGACAGACCGTTTTACGCAGCCGGCGTATCGAAGCGACGCTTGCGGATCGTCCCTTTTGACGTTCGACGACACCCTCGAGCGCGATATTGCGATTACGCAACTATCGCCAATAAAATAACAACGTATAATCAAATATATATTCATGTTTTGAGGCAATCAGCTCTCAAAATATAAAACTTTTAGCGACTGTTATCTCTGTCAGTCTGACGAAACGAAACGTGGTTTACCACTCCAGCGAGTAGGTCGGACCTTCGTGACGACTTAGCAGCGGGCACATTTTCTAGTCCCTCTTCGGTCCGCCGGCTAACTCGCGCCGATACTTTGAAGAGTTTGCGGGGTCTCCCGCACTAAATAAATATACCAGAAATGCTTAGCTTGCTCGGTTTTCCATACACGGATTTCGCGATTAAACACGCAAACTTTACCCGTATTTTTAAGCAAGTAGCTCCGCGTCACGGCACAGCTGACGGAGGGCGACACGCATTTCCAGTAACTCAAGAGCACGCTAAAGTTCAAAAGTCAAAATTATTGAAAAAAGACGGCGAAAATGCTATTTAGCGAAACGCTCCGCCTCTCGATCCCGTTTAGATCCGGACCGAGCGGTTTTCATTTTGCAGATCAGTCTGCCGTCGTTACGCAAATCCGTGCAGAACGCGGCGGTTTACGCCGATTAATGTCGCCTTTGCATCGGTTCGTAGTCGACGCCGCGAGCGAGGGGGCCGTTACTTTTCATTCGGTCAGTACGGCGGCCGCAGCTCCGATTCAGTGATCTTTTTAGCGCCGAGTCAGGCGCGCCGCGACGCACCTTTGTCTCGCGGACCAATCGGATCTCTCGGTCGGAAGTCCCGATACGATTCGAGGTAAAGAAAACACAAACGTGTCGCTCAAACACAGTCCCAGGTTTATTACTCAACACATTAACAACAGGCTTACCATTCTCTGCGTCTTGGCAGGAGGTCCGCGTATACTGTAGGAATAGTAGTTGAGCATGGCATACTCGATCATGGCAGCGAAGACGAACAGGAAGCAGACGGTGACAAACAGGTCCATGGCCGTCACGTAGGACACCCGAGGTAGCGAGTTCCTGGCCACGGTGCTCAGGGTGGTCATGGTCAGCACTGTGGTGATACCTAGAACAGCAATGCATGGATGAGGAACGCAGGGGCAACACTTTGCGACGGAGGTTTATCAATCACCACCGGGTATTCTGGGTAAACGTCCCCATTCTCGCATCGATCCCGTCGTCCGCGAAAAACCGCAGCGGGGACGGGCTCCGAGCGCGACGAAGCCGAACGGTTAAGACGATCATTTTTTCTCTCGCGATCTCGGCGGCGACGACGAAACGAAGTGTCGGAAATCGATTTTCGCGGATATTCGGAACGACGAGGCAAATCCGAAACACGACTCGCCTCCGAAGCGCGGCCGTAAAAAAAAGGCCCGCCCCGTAAAAAATTATTTTCCGAGCGAGCGCACTTTTCCTTTCACTTTCACGTGAATTGAACAAACAGTCGAAACGTCGACGAAGCGCAGCAGTATTTCCCGTTCCGTTCAATTTGGAATAAAACATTTTCCCATCCCGGGTGCGCCACGTCCACAGCTGGCATTGTTTTGAAATGAGGCTTTTGGAAAATACAGTTTGCACTCTCATTCTGTTCTGTCACTGTACTGCGATTGTTGTTTGAAATACAATTCCATGACTTTAACAGTTTTTTTCCAACATAACTTTCATACCGTGAGCATTTCAATGCCACAAGACTTTTTGATACATTATACCAAGACTTTAAAAAAAAAAAAAAAAAAAAAACCAGAAAAAAAACCCCGTTTTCTGTGTACTACATGAGGACTTTTTTGAGTTTTTACTCACTATATTATAATAATGAATGTAATTTCATACCGTACAACGATTTGAAGTTTTTACGCGTTTGCGGACGACATGTTACAGCGTAACGTTTTTACTCACTACAGAATGAGGAATTAATGCATTTTTGGACGAAGTTTGTACGCAAATTCGGACGACAGACTAAACTATTTCATCGTTGTGTATTTCAGGACGGCACACCATACTACGGCGTAGAGAGGGGGAGAGACGCAACAGCAATAACGGTAAGTCAACTCAAGTCGTCTTTGCCTTTTTTCCACGTATTCTGTCGTACCCGAAAACCACAAAGCGCACTACGGAACGTCGAAGAAACGTCCAAAAACATTAGAACCCGTGGAAAAATAAGTCAGATAAAAAACAGGCGAAAACCACACGGGAAAGCGCGTCGAGAAACGTTTTAGTATCGAATGTGGAAAAAACATCCAAAAACGTATAAATACGCCGCGCGGGAAAAAAAAAACGAAGGGTCGTACCGCAGCACGGCAAAAAACGTCAAAACACGACATTTCCAAAAAATAGCTGAAAAGCACGTAGTAAGGAACGTCGAAACACGCACCGAACGTGGAAACAACATTGAAAAACATTAGAATATGGCACGTTGAAAAAAGGACAGAAAAGTAATGCTACAGTTTGCCGAAAAATGTCAAAAAGTGACACGTCTCGAAAATAGCCGAAAACCGAGTAAAATAGCGCGTCGGCACAGAGCGTCGCAAAAAAAGCCACAGCAAATGTAGTTTTTAGAGACGCGCAATAACGCACAATGTGGGAATAAAGGGCAAAAAAGGGCAAAAAAAACCCCAGAAACCCCAATTCGGCACGTTGAAAAAATGGCAAAACCCCATCGCGAAATGACCCAAAACCCCATTAAATAGCACGTCGGAAAAAAATGACCCAAAAAGCAAGGCTATAATATGGCGAAAATGTCTGCGAACCACACGCACGGTCCTGATCGGAGGGGGTTTAAATAACTTTCCAAAATGGCCTAAGAAAAGTCCATAAAATAGCACGTTGAGAAAATGATCAAAAAAGCAAGGAAATGACAAAAAAATCAAGGCTACAGTATGGCGAAAATGTCAAAATTTACCGTGTCATAAAAACAGCTGAAAAGAACTTTGCTGAAATAGCCCAAAACTACATGAATTGGCATGGCGAAAATGTCAACGCTGATGTGTGAAAAAAACAGCTGTAAACAAGTTAGTATGTTGAAATAACTCCCCAAAATCGTCCAAAAATGCATAAAATAGCACGTTGAAAAAACGATCTAAAAGCAAGGCCGCAGTACCGTGAAAATTCAAACCGATAACCGCTCAGCGTAGCACGTAGAGCACGTACTGTACACAGTGTCGAAATAACATTGAAAAGGACTAAAAAAAAACCCAAAAAAAAGCACGTAGAAAAAATGACCAGAAAGCAATACGGCCAAAATGCCAACATTTGACACGTCATAAAAATGACATCACGTAGCTCGTAGAGATGTCCCAATTCTACAGTAAGGGGGAATAAACAGTCATTTTGAAAATGTCAAATTGGGACACGTCGCCGAGACGGCCGAAAACGACATAACAAACTGCGATAAAGATCGAGACACGTCGGGAACGTAGCGCATCGAGCAAGCACGTGCGGAAAATCAATAATCTCGTCGTCGTCGTCGCCCCCGCGTTCTTCCGGTTTTCCGAAACACCCGAAAGGCGCAGCTCGGGCGCACACATTTTAAGCGACGCCCGGGTCTTCACAGGGAGGCTCGCGTTCAGGTAGCGCGCTACACCACGGATCGCCTCTCTTAATCCACAACCATCCGGAAGCTTTTTCTGCAGCTTCAGCGGCGTCGTCGCCTTCGCGTAACCCTCGAACGCCGGCGAGCCCCGCTCAGATCGGTTCACGGCAGGCTCTCCAACGGCTCTCTCCACGGGTTCTCTTCGGCTCCAGGTATCGGGCCCTCCTCAACGCGGTCTTCCCAAGGGAC
>NW_024632497.1:0-4922 GCF_008729295.1 Plectropomus leopardus
AAGTGATCATTTTTTCCACATCCATACAGCATATGAACTAAAGTCCCTATTTCTTTCTGACATTTCCAACAAGTATCTTTGTCAACTAATTTCAGTTTAGCAAGTTTACTGGGGGTCCAATAATTTCTGTGGAGTAATTTGTAATAGATAAGCTGGGACTGTGTTTCGTGTGAGCAACCATACCAAGCTGCAACCAGTTTCTTCCAACTATCCTCTGAAACCTGAATTCCCAAGTCTTTCTCCCAGCACCGTTTCAGCCCTTCTAAATGAGGTGCACGTGCCTCTCTAAATATCCCATAAAACTTAGAAGCTCTGATTCTTCTGTTACCAGGAATTAGGAATAACTCTTGGATACTAGATGGGGGGTCTAGGCCAGTTTTCAAATTAGTTTTAATACAGTGTCTGATTTGTAAAAATCTCCAAAACTCCTTCTGATCTAGGTGAAATTCTTGTTTAATGTCAATAAATGATTTCAAGCCATTTTGACCAAATACATCCCCCAATTGGTTAATTCCTGCACTAGCCCACTCCGCCCACATGAAAGGCGATTTACCAATTAATAATTTCTTATTAAACCAAATAGAGGCTCTAGAGGTAAGATAAGGATTGGTATTAATGAATTGATGAGATCTAAACCAGGTTTCTTGTACAAAAGCCAGAACAGGGTCTTTAAATGGTACTGGTCTTCCTTTCTGAGTGAAAAAGGCCTCTAATGATGTGGGAGCCAATAAGCTTTCCTCAGTTGCTACCCATGATGGCCTCATTTCAGGAGAATTATTTATCTTAACTAGCTGGGAGAGAGAAAATGCATAATGGTACAAGTCCACCTTGGGTAAATCTAACCCACCATTATCTTGGGCAGCATAAAGTTTGGACCGATTAAAAGATGGCTTTTTGCCTGCCCACACATACCCCTCCACAACTGTATTATAAAGCTTTAACAGGTTGTGTGGAAATGTTATAGGTAACATATATAAAATATACTGGAGCTTTGGGGAGATTATCATCTTTACCAAATTAATTCTGCCCAATAATGAAAGATTCATTTTTGCCCAATTCTGCAGAAGAGGGCGAATGTTTTGAATCACTGGAGAGATATTAGCTTGCATTATTTTATCCAATCTGGGTGTCAACTTAATCCCTAAATATATTAAGCCCTCAGACATCCACTTAAATTGCCATGTACTTCTAATAGCTGGGGGACAAAATTTAGAGATAGGCATAGCCTCCGACTTAGACCAATTAATAGTGTAGCCGGAAATCTCAGAAAAAGAATCAATAATTGAGGAGATGACAGGAACTGCCAATTCTGGATTACTTGAAATCAAGAGAATGTCATCCGCATACAAAAAAAGTTTTTGTTCTTCTTGACCCATAACTACCCCTTTAATGTCTTTACATTCTCGCAATGCAATAGCAAGTGGTTCCAAAAATAAAGCAAAAATGAGAGGTGACAAGGGTGAACCTTGCCTAGTGCCCCGACTTAGGGTAAATGATGATGACATTATCCCATTAGTAAGAACTGTAGCCATAGGATCTGTGTACACTACCTGTAGCCATTGCATAAAGGTGGGACCAAAACCAAATTTCTTCAATGTATAGAACAGGAAGGCATACTCAACTTTATCAAAGGCCTTCTCCGCATCTAAGGAGAAGGCGACAACAGGATCTACATTATTCCTGCTCTTCCATAATACATGTAATATCCTGCGTAGATTATCAGCTGAGCACCTATTTTTAACAAAACCCACCTGATCCCTATGTACCAAACTAGGAAGCACTTTCTCAAGTCTAGCGGCAAGTATCTTGGAAATAATCTTTTCATCAACATTAATTAATGAAATTGGGCGATAATTCCCGCAATACTGTGGGTCTTTATCTTTTTTATGTAATAATGTAATCACTGCGGATCTCATACTAGGAGGTAAACTACCCTTCTGTAAAGCATCTTGATACACAGCCAGAAGCCTTGGAGACAATTCATCTATAAAAGCCTTATAGAAATCTGATGGAAATCCATCATTGCCTGGAGACTTGCCCAACCTGAGACTACCTATCGCCTGTTTGACTTCATCTAAGGTGATCTCTCTTTCTAGAAAATTTCTTTGATCACTGGTCAAGCTAGGAATTTTAATAGAGGAAAAGAAATCTGACATCCTCTGTTCTTCAACTAACCCATTGGAGGTATATAGCTTTTGATAAAATTCAGCAAAGACCTCATTAATTTCTTTTTTATTAGTAGTCAATTTATTATTATTATCAAATATAGAAGGAATTAGATTACTGGATTTTATCTGTTTAACCCTATAAGCCAGCATTTTACCTGTTCTTTCGCCTTGTTCAAAATATTTTTGATTCATACAGAAAACTGCATATTCAGCTTTTTTCTGCAACATGCTGTTCATTTCAAATTTAAGCTTAATTAGTTTATTCCATACTTCCCTCTCAGGATGCTGTATGTGCTGTTTTTCAAGATCCTTTATGTCCTGTTCTAATTTTAACAGTTTATCCCTCTGAGCTTTTTTAATGGATGAGCTGTATTGAATAAGACACCCTCTCAGGAACGCTTTAAAAGCATCCCAAGTTATTCCAACATCGTCAATAGAACCTTCATTAAACTCCCAAAACTCATTCATCTTTATCCTTATAAATTCACAATAACTCTCATTCTGTAATAAAGAGTTGTTTAAACGCCACCTAAGTGAAGGTTTCACACTTTCAGTACTAGATAAGACAAGTTCAATAGGGGCATGATCAGTTATAACAATGTTACCAATAGAGGAACCAATAGTTTGACACACCAGAGAGCGAGACACCAAGAAGTAATCTATTCTAGAATATGTAGAGTGCGGATGAGAAAAGAACGTATAGTCTCTTTCTTGAGGATGTAGTAATCTCCATATATCCACTAGGCTCAATTCTTCTGTCATAATGTCCACAGCCACACAAACTGGGTCATTAATTTGTCTGGGCTGGGAGGATTTATCCAGGAACATATCCCTGACTTGGTTAAAATCCCCCCCAATTATAATATTAGTGTGTCCAATATTCCGTACTGTGTTACAAACTTCATGGAAAAATTCTGGTTCAGGAGAGTTGGGAGCATAAATATTAACCAATGTCATTTTCTGTCCCTGCAGACACGCATCCAAGACCACCCATCGACCCTCTTGATCAGTGTAATGCTTGAATACCTGAAAATCTAAGTTTCTCCTTATCAATATAATCACCCCTCTTTTCCTATTAGAGAATGTACTATAATACACTTGGGCCACCCAATCTCTTTTTAATTTTAACGACTCCACATCATCAAGGTGTGTCTCTTGAATCAGGGTAATGTCTGTTTTTTTCTGCTTTAAATATGTAAGAATTTTTTTCCTTTTAACAACATTATGGCAACCCGCTATATTCCATGACACTATTTTACACAAAGCCATAAAGTCATGCAAGCCATATTATTTTAAATGGGCAGTTAGCCCAAAACACTCCAGTTTGTCTAATCCACACAACCTTAAAACCATTTTCTTGATAAAACCCAATAGCAGTATAAACACATCTGCACAAAACAGTAGGCACCACAAAATGAAAATGAAAAACCAAAAAGATAAGAACGATTGGGCAAAACCAAGCCCAACATAACAGGAACTCCATTGGTCCGTAGCACTGGATGATCCCATAATGGCTTCCTTCTTCACTCGTTCCTCCTCCCTCCCCCCATCTATATATCACAACCAAAATATGTCGAAAAGTGACCTAAAATGCCCAATTCACTTAATAACATTCCACAAAGTCCAAATTAGACTGCAAGATAGTTCTTAAACCGTACTCCTCGTGTCGTAAAATTGTCCATAGCCTTGAGTAAAGCAGTTTGTATTCTACAAATGAAGGAAAACAAATTGCCTAATAATAAAATAAGTAGGCATAACCATAGCTTAGAAAATGCTAAGAGTAAACGCAGAACCCATGTCTACAGTAATACTGCTATGTTTGACTGAACTATAGCTATCTTATTACCCATTTTCCTCAGTGTTGGAAACCTCATCTCCACCTCCATCTGCCGGGTCGATGGTTGAATCCAGGCCGCTGAGAAATCGCTTAACCTCTGCTGGGTTGGAGAACTGATGCCACTGGTTATCCAATGAGAATGTCATGACGGCAGGAAAGCGAAGGGCATAGACAATATTGCGTTGTTGCAGCAAGCGTCGTACCTCGTCAAATTTCCTACGTTTCTCCTGTACTTCCTGGGCGTAGTCCTGGAAGAAACGGACTTGCATGCCTTTCCAGATGATCTGCTTCTTTTTTCGGGCCGCCGCGAGTACAGATGCTTTGGCTTTGTCCCGTAGAAAGCGGACGATGATGTGTCTCGGTCTCGAATCCGCAACAGGTGGTGATGCGGGACCCACACGATGGATTCTGTCTATTTCGTACCAATCATCAGCCTCAATGTCCAAAGCCTCACTCATCAGATCTTTCAAACATCCCTCAAGATCCCGACCCTCAGTTCCTTCTTTAATGCCCGATATTCTGACATTTTGGCGTCGGGAAAATCCCTCCAGTGCCGTCAGCTTTTCTTGCAGCCGCAAGTTCTGTTTCACTAAGTTTTTGCTAACTGAGCTAGCTTTAGCCTCTTCATCTTCCAGACGGGATATTCTTGTCTCTGCTTCTTCGACCCTATCACCAAGGCTGTTGACGGCTTCATTCAGGGACTCAATTCCACCTTTCACCGCATTCATGTCATGAGCTAACTTCTCAAGAATCGATCTTATGGCAGTCAGCTCGGCAGCTACGTTGTCTTTAGATGGGCTCTCACCGTTAGCTCCAGCAGGTGAATCAGCCATTCCAGAAGACTTAGCCTGAAAGTTTTTGGTTTTTCCTCGCGATGTAGTTGGCTGGTTCCGCATGAAATAGTGAATTTTCTGACT
>NW_024632498.1:0-1804 GCF_008729295.1 Plectropomus leopardus
AGATCCTGTTGAGGAGGGTGAGCATGCAGATAAGCTTCCCCGAGGTGGTTTCTAAGGGTTTGTGCGGAAATTCTTTGGTTGTTCAAACTAATTGTTGCATCAGCAGATTGCTGATCTCAGACTTTCTTGCGGGTGAAGATGATATATATGTTGAGATCCCATGGAGAGCAACTGTAGCCATATATGGTCTGCAGTTCTGGGACCACTTGGATGAACTGCAAAATTAACAGGAATAATATTGGAAAGTGACCTTTTATTGTGACCATTTCAAGGCACACCTGTGTAGTAATGATGCAGTTCAGTTAGCATCTTGATACACAGCCTATCTCATTCCAAAGTTATTAAATACCTCCACTTTTGCAGCGATTTTGGCATAAGGTCCTGACTCTAAAAGCCACCTTTCGCGTCCGCATAATCCACCACTGAGTAGCGTCTGCTGAGAACACAGCCAGACAGAAGTATTTGTGGTGTTATTATAAACTGCCAGACAGAACTGATGGCACCTTCTGCAAGCAGCACGATACGTGGCCCCATGTTATGCCACTGGATGGCATCAAGTTGAAATGCTGCCAATGAAAACATAATATAAGGAGCACAAAAGGCCCTTTAGGGCAGGCGTGAGGGGCAGTGGATGGATCAAACAAACCCCTGACTTAAACATTAATAGCAGATGCAGAGGGTTACAATGAGTGTAATATGTAGATGTGGAAGTCAATTGCAAAGTGGCAATATGTGATGATTTGGGATGAGAACACGTGATATGCCACCCCTGTCTGAAATTAGCTGCCAAACTGCGATATATGTACAGTATGTCTATATATATTTATAGATACACAGATATAGATATATATATACTCATATGAAAGTGACATAGTTCTGATTACATGTATATGAGCTGACTTTGTCATTGGAAGGATTAGGGGATGGTGTTGCACTGCAGACCAATTTCTTAGGCCAACAAACAACACAACTAATTGTTTTTTGACAAGACATTACTGTGTTCTTAGTGATGACTGTTCCACCAAAAGTGGGTGTTTTTTTAGCAAGGTATTGCTATGATTCTAGTGGTGATTGGGGCACTAAGACCAGGTGTTTTCAGCCAAAAAATGTACTCTATATAAAAAAATGGACATAGCCACCAGGATTTCATCCATTGGTTTGGCATTTTGGCTGTCGCAAACTTGAATTTTGGATCCAAAAGTGACCAAATTTGGTCTAGAGGGTAGCGCTGTGGAGAAGCAAAGTTTGGATTTTAATCATAGACGTAGCTAACACCTCCCAGAAAGCCTTTTACTTTAAGAGGCCACAACACATCTGAGTTATATTAAAATATATCCACAATATGTTTTTCTAAAATTGGAGAATTAGCTTTGGAGACCAAAACCATTTTTGTACCAGGCTGTATGCTTATTTTTGCTATTAAGTTATGCATTTTGACATGAGTGTCCATGGTGATTGTCTCTGTCAGAACCAGCCTTGCCATTTAAGGTACTGCAGTTTTTGGCTTTTCCGTATATCATGTTTCAGCCCCAGAGAATGTCGCTTTGGCCAAAACATGACCTTTTCCTAATCATAACCAAGTGGTTAATACAAAATTAATCTCAAATTAAATGTACGTTTTATTAGGCCCTGCCCCTTGTTTTACTTATACCCTGATGGGTGGTGAGCAACACTGAACAAGTCAATAAAAGAGTTTACAGCGGGTCAGAAAAAGAGTAAATAGGAAGAAAGCCATGTCTGCACCTTTGGATGTCTATTTGTTCTGGCTTGTGTATTTTATTTTGTTATATTCCTACCTTTCCTC
>NW_024632499.1:0-3397 GCF_008729295.1 Plectropomus leopardus
TATTTCCTTGATTTAATAAGGTAAAGCCAAAGCTGGTGCAGGAGCCAAATGTGCGAGGTCAAGTCAGAGCCAGCATGAAGTAGCTCAGCTATTGTTTGTCATCTTTTTTCATATTCATAGCAGTGCTGGACTGCAAATGTTGCTATCGGCTTAGTGTGTTGCCTCTGCAGCTTTATTGCTATGAAATCTTGAGGTCACATCAGAAGTTTGAACACACAGGCATGTGAAAAGTTTCATGCCAGAATGTTTTTTTTAACAGAAAAAGAATATATTGATACTTGGCTATACTTGATTTAAAAGACGTGAAGTTACAGCAGCCCTGCAGTTTTCTGGGAGTTTGTTCCAGATATGTGGTGCGTATTAAAAATGCTTAGTCTTGGCTAGTCCGCTCTGTCCCAGAAGACCTTGGGTGGACCAGGATGATTCATATTGTAGCAGAAAGTCAGAAATGTACTTGGGTCCTAAACCATTCACTGCTTTATAAACCAACAGTAATATTGTGAAATTGATTCTCTGAGAGACAGGAAGCCAGAGTAAAGACCTCAGAACTGGACACTGTTGTGCCTTGGGTTACTAACAATAAAAGGCCACTCTAAAATGTGCAGATTTATCTTTAAAAAGACATTTATCAGGATTCCTCGAGACTTGTGCTCCAGAAATGTATTTTTTGCTCTTTGGTACGAAGGAGGTTCAGTCAGTATTTGGTGTGACCACCATTTGGCTCATGCACATCTCCTTTGCATAGAGTTGGTCAGATTATTGAATGTTGCTCACTGCTTTTCAATGGCTGTGTGAAGTCACTGGATAATGGCAGGAAGTGCTGTTGTACACGCTGATCCAGAGCATCCAAACATGCTCAATGGGTGATATGTCTGGTGAGTATGTGGGCCATGTAAGAACGAGTAAAATATGAGTCAGACATGATGTCGTCATAGCAACAGATGAATGGCATGATAATTCGTCTCAGGATCTTCACATGGTATCACTGAATATTTAAATCCAAATCCAAATCTCCATCCATAAAATGCACCTGTGTTTGTTGTCCGAATATTATGCCAGCCCATACCATAACCCAACCTCCACCATGGGGCACTCTGTTCACAATGTTGGCATTAGCAAACAGCTCACCCGCACAGTGCCATACATGCCATCTGCTAATTGCCTGATAATATTGAAATTGGGATTCATCTGTAACGAGAACCCTTCTCCAAAGTGCCAGATGCCATTGAGGGTGAGCAGCTGCCCACTCAAGTTGGTTATGCTGACGAACTGCAGTCAGGTCAAGACTTTGGTGAGGACAAAGATCATGCTGTTGAGCTTCCTTGAGACATTTTTTACATTTTGTGCAGAAATTCTTTGGTTGTGCAAATTAATCACAGTCTGGGTGGCTGGTCAGATAATCTTGCAGGTGAAGAAGCTAGATGTGGAGGTCCTGGGCGTGTGGTTACATGTGGTCTGCAGTTGTGATTTTGGTTGGATGTAGTGCCAAATTTCTGGAAATGGCATTGGAGACAGCTTATGGTTGCATAAGGATTATTCGGTTCACAGGTTCCTACAGTCAGCATGCAAACAGCACGGTCCCTGAAAAAGCAAAATCTGTGGCATTGTGTAATGTGTTCAAATTGCACATTTTGGCCTTTTGTTGTTACCATCCAAAGGCACACCTGTATAGTCATGATGCTGTTTAATCAGCATCTTGATATGCAGCACCTTTCAGGTAGATGATTTGTCTTGGAAAAGATAAGATAAGATAAGATAGCCCTTTAGATTCCTACAACGGGGACATTTGCATTGTTACAGCAGCAAAACGATTTTAAAGCAAGGTATGTACAAGGTGAATAGAGCAAAAAGAACCATTTAAATAGTAAAAAACAAGATGTGAAACTAGAAATAGAAATAGGAATTGAGCAAAAAAAAAAAGAAAAATGAAATAGAGGCAAAAGAACAGTGTAAATAGTTAAAAAAAACAAGAGTCAAAACTCAACAGTAAAAAGATATTTACACCAATTGCACAAAAGCCATCTGCTACCAGTGATTTTAACAACTTCTTATTCAATTTTAAGACTAATAAGTGGTAACTGTATGGGTAAAAAGGGAGAGATATGCTCCTAAAAATTAAAGAAAATTACTCTAATGTACTGTATATTTCCAAAATGCAAATTACACAAGTATGTTACTGTGTATTTTTAAGCAGAAATTGCATTATCAATCATTGATTATTTTAAAATGTTTCCATTTACCTGTTTTTTTTTTATTGCTGATGAGCAATGGTCAGTAAAATAGAACCCATCTGGCAAGTGTTTCAAAATAAAAGTCTAACAGAAAACCCAGAGGAGGGTCTAACTGTCTTTGAGCCACTAGAAGGCTTTTTAATAGGAAACATCTATGCAGGACATTTAAATTTCCTTAAATATAACATAACAGTGATACTGACTCAAAATAATTAATGAATCAAAACAACATTTCTGTTTAAAAAATAGGAACTCTCCAGCAGTGCAAATGGTAAGACTCCAGAGTTGAAATTAATGCTGTGGAAATGCACATCATACTGAATTTATCAAGACAACAAGAAAACACATGAACTGCAGTTAGCCTTTCTGAATACTGTATCTGCATAAAGTGGTGACCTGAATATGAATATCAATGAATGTTTACAAGCTAAAGCTAAAAGAGTCAGGTTTCTCATTCGTCTATTCCATGTTTTTGGAGCGTGGAGACCATTAGCAGTCACATTCCTGATGCGTGATATAATATCAGAACCTTGGGCATGAAGCCCACCAGCATCTCCTGCCATAACAATAAGAAAATGTTGCATCATTCAGAGAAAATTACCATGATTTTGTTGCCACGGCAGCGTGGCTGAGCCTCAATAAACACAAAGGCGCAACAACAGAGAGAGAGTAGCAACTGGAATGGGTTCAAAACCAGTAAGAGAGGTGTGACTGCAATGTGGTGTGTTTTATTGATACATTTTGAGGCTATTCAGTATCTTTAGATGGGCTTGATTCTAGAATACATAAAAACAAAACATGGAAATATGAGAGTGAAAAAGACATGAAAAGAGAGGTGCAGTATGCACATAGCAAATGTGGTCATGCCTATGAAAATATCCATTTTAACTAAACATTGTAGTTACCTGCCAGCAGGCTACAGTGCAGGGTTAAGGTTCCCAGCTGCCCCTGAGCTCTGATCTCTCTGATGAAATGAATAAATGCATACGTCTCAGTGAGACAGGCAATGGAACTGTGAATATATCTGAAATATGGTGGCTGAATTGTTTTATGATTTGGGCATTTAAACACTCTTGAAGGACATTTCATATGCTGCTCTACATGGAAGAACTCAAACTGTATTTCCTTGATTTAATAAGGTAAAGCCAAAGCTGGTGCAGGAGCCA
>NW_024632500.1:0-3564 GCF_008729295.1 Plectropomus leopardus
ACAGAAATGACATTAGATAGTTGATTTATAACCAAGACAAAGAAGAAATCAAAATAGACGTATAAAGACTTAAATCAAAAAGAAAAAGAAGGAGAGGGGTGTACCTATACATTGTTAACCTTTATAATCACCCCAATTGTTCACCTTAAGCGTTTACCACACTTTCATTTTGCTAAATACGCTCTCACAGAGTCCCATTTTTCTTGATAAATGTCCATCTTCAACTGCAGTTTCGCCGTTATACACTCCATGCAGTCCACTTCTCTGAGTCTTTGAGTCCATTGGTCTATGGTTGGTGGGAGGGGCTAAAGCCAGTTCATAGTAATCATTTTATGGGCAATCAACACAAGCGCCCTGAGAATATATCCATCGCCTCTCCCCATCCCCTCCAAAGGCATGTTTCCTAAAATTACTTGTTGTGGCTCCGGTGGTCTAACTAAGGGCAAAATCTTTTGAATTTCTCTCTTAACACTCTCCCAAAATGAATGTAGTTTGGGACAGTCCCAAAAAATGTGAGAGAAGTCCCCCATCTGACCACAACCCCTCCAACAAAGAGGACGAGAAATTCTGTCATAGTTGGATATAGTTAGAGGAGTTTTAAAATATCTCATCCTCAACTTCCAGCCAAACTCTTTCCAGTTAGGACTACTTAAACATTTATGCCAGGACACCCAGGACTTCTCCCACTCATTGTCTGCAATTATTGTATTGGCCTCCAGTTCCCATTTACCTTTTACCTCTAATGTATTATCAGCTGTATCTAAGCGGATCCCCTTATATAAACAGGATACTAGTTTTTTTTTATGTGTATTTCTCTCTCCACCATGCCAATCCAGAACCTTTCAAAATGAGAAGATAAATCCTTAATTTTGACTCATTCCTTGTGTGACATCAGACAGTGACGTATCTGAAAATATCTGAATAAATCATTATGTGGAATGCCACACTTAGCCTGCAGCTGTGAGAAAGCCCTGAGTGTTGTTCCTTCAAATAGTTGATTTACAGTGATCAAGCCCTTTTCTGCCCATCTTGCAAAACCTCTATCCAATTTGGCTGGCAGAAAATCACAAATGGAAACAATTTTTGTTGCCCTTGATAATGATAATGGCAGATTCAGACACCTCCTTATTTTCATCCACATCTTTAAAGTATAATTTACCCATTCATTCTGTATTTTAAGTTCTTTCCATATCTCAGGCTTTAAGAAAGGGAGAATAGAAAGCGATACATTCGTAACGGAGCCCTGTTCAATACTCATCCATTTTGTACTTATATCAGACCTAATCCACGACACTAATATCCTAATCTGTGATGCCCAGTAATAATTTATGAGATGAGGTAAGGATAAGCCACCCCTCTCCTTGAGCGAGCAAAGAATTCTGAGCCTCACTCTGGGTCTTTTATTCTGCTAAATGAATTTGGAAATAAGTTTGTCCAAGAATTTAAATGCAGACATAGGGACTGTAATAGGAAGAGCACAGAAAAGAAATAGCAACCTCGGCAGAACATTCATTCTGATCGTCTCTACCCTACCTATCAAAGATAGGGGAAGCATCTCCCACCTTTCCAAATCTTTTTTGATCTGAATAAAAAGACTGTTGTAATTAGCCTTGTATAATTGACAAGAATGGTGTGTCAGGATGACCCCCAGATACCTAAAGCCCTCTTTTGACCACTTAAATTTCACCTGTTTATCTAGTTGTTTGGGCCAGCTTCCTGAAATCATCATTGCTTCGGATTTATCTTCATTGATCTTATATCCTGAGACTTCACCGTAATTTCTTAAGCATTGCATAAGAGCAGGTACAGAAGATGCTGGATTTTTTATAAATAAGAGGACATCGTCCGCAAACAACGAAATTTTATGTACCATGCCCCCCCATCTACTATCCCCTCTATTTGATCATTCCTTCTAATCAGTTCAGCCAGAGGCTCAATGCTTAATGCGAACAATATAGGTGAGACCGGATTTCCTTGCCGCACCCCTTTCTTAAGTTTGAAAAAATCAGAGCAGTGACCGTTTACTCTAACCCTGGACACTGGGACATTTGTTCCAATGTGTAATTTAAATATGCCCAATCAACCCTATCGAATGCTTTCTCAGAGTCAAGACTGAGAAGCATGGAAGGATGAACGGAATCTTTCGCTATTGATTATAAATTTAAGGCCCTTCTAATATTATTAGCTCCCTGACGTCCTGGTATAAATCCGGTCTGATCATGGTTAATTAATTTCCCTAAATGTTTCTGCATTCTAGTTGCTAAAATAGAACTAAGAATTTTGACATAATTTCCAAGCAGGCTAATAGGCCTGTACGAGCCACACTCTAGTGGGTTCTTCCCCTCTTTATGAATTACTGTTATAATGGCCTTCGACCAGCTTTTAGGCGGGTCGTTTTCCTTTAAAGCATAATTGAAGACATCACAAAGTTTGGGCACAAGCTCCTTCAAAAAAATTTTGTAAAATTCACACGAAAAACCATCGGTTCCAGGGGACTTATTGTTTTTTGAGGCTTTAATAGTTTCTTCTATTTCACTCTCTGTGATTGGGGTCGTCAGCTGTTCAGCTTCTAGTTTAGTCAGTTTTATCAAATTAATATTTTTAAACATTTCTTCAATTTTTTTCACATCATGAGCCTGATCCGGTGAGTCATAAAGGTTTTTATAAAATGTTTTAAATGCCTCTGCCACCTCTACTGGATGCGATACCTCAGTAAGAGAAACAGGATGTTTTATTCTAGGTACGATACGGTTTGATTGTTCTTTTCTTAATTGAAAGGCAAGCAGACGGCTAGCTCGGTTTCCATTCTCATAATATTTTTGCCTTGTATATCGAAGTGCTCCTTCCGCTTTTTGTGTGAGTAAATCATCTAAAGCCCTTTTACAGGCCTGTAGTTGGTTCAAGATGTTCTCATCACCAGTTATCTTATGTTCATCCCCTAATCTTTTTAAATCATTTTCCAACTGTTTCTCTCTTTCCTGTCTTTGTCTGTTTAATTTAACAGCTATTTCAATACATTTACCTCTCAGTACAGCTTTCGCTCCATCCCACATAGTGGAAGGCAATACTGAACCATTATCATTGATTTCAAAATATTCTTCTATGGTCTGTCTCAATTGTTGTTGTACAGTTGGATCTGTTAACATTGAAACATTTAATTTCCAGTACTTGAAATGTCTTCCAAAGCCTAAATTCAGTTTCATCCTGACCGGGCCATGGTCAGATAGAGTAATAGGCTCTATAGTACAATCCTCGACTTTATGAAGACTCTGTTTAGAGATGCAAATCATGTCGATTCTAGAATATGTTCTATGTACCAAAGATAAAAATGTGAAATCCTTTCTTTTTGGGTTCATAGCTCTCCAACAATCAACAAGCCCTAGCTCCTCTAACAAAAATTTTGCTGCTTTAGATTTCCTACTGGGGGGTCCCTGTTCATCTGGGAATTTATCAATTTTCGAATTGAGGACACAGTTGAAATCTCCTCCCAGAATTACTGTACCCTTAGCATCCTTTGCTAATATGGACGCTATGTCTTTGAAAAAGGTGGGGTCATCCTCGTTC
>NW_024632501.1:0-4935 GCF_008729295.1 Plectropomus leopardus
AGCCCTATCATTTTTATAATTAAGTATTTAAAGTTAGATTAGTGTAAAGAAACAAATCATTAAAATGAATTACTAATTTATTGATCACTTTTTTTCAGGTAACTCTCTGTTCTTGTTATTTTAATTTTGCACCAATCTTAGTTAATTATCTTGTGTGATTGTTTATTTTACAGTTTCTTGCAAATGTTCAGGTCATTTTTTGAAGTTACTTAATGGCTTTTCCCAAATATTTTTGTGAGAAATCAAGATCATGCACATATCTGCAGACTCAGCTAAAATGAGCTCCATGCAAAGTCTGAAAAAGCAGACTGAACTCTGACATTTTAATCAACATCAGGAGAGAAATCGATGTCTGGTTCTTCTGTGATTAGCGTGTGGTCGTTTGTGCCGTGTCATGGTGAAACAGGAATTCAGCATTGCACCACGCTGAGATATGTGCATGCTCTGCACGGCGCCAACGATACCATGCAAGTATGTTGGGTGGGGGGGCTGCAGCTGATCCCAGAGCAGCTCCCGCAGCCTCCACCTGCTCGGCTGTAACTGAAACCACACCTTCAGAATTTGGGAGGGGACCGTCAGGCGTCTGCATAATCTGACACTTTAACACGACTCTTCTGGTGATTTTAGGATCTCAGCAAAAGTATTTTTCCCCGCAGGTCAATGTTTTTTAAATTATGCATTCACTACTTAACGCTCACTGCTGTTTTACTCCTTCAAATCTGCATTTTCAAATTTTTTGCTCTTTAGACACAAGTTTCTCTACAGCAGATTCATACTGCACTGACACGCTCACTTCAGTCATCTGAAATTTAACCGGCAAAAAAGCCCACGGAGAAATTTGTCTGAATATTATTTGTGGGAGGAGACGGACAATCTGGAAATACAAACACCAACCAAAAAAAGCGTGCATGTAACAAATCCACGAGTGCAAAAGATATTAAAAATCTTTAATTTATAAATGCATTATATTTGTCTATTTTATATTTGCTAAAAACTCTGAGTTTATATTTTTATGTTATAAAAGTTAATATTTATAGATGACACATTTGCAGAGACAGTCAGTCCTTCTACATAATAATAATGTACAAATCTGTCTCCATAGGTGTCAGATCTTTGCAGTTTATTTTGGAAATGACAAGGATGAACTCGCTCATCCATTTCTATCCCCCTGGTTTTAGTCTGGTCTCTTCAGTGTATTACATACAGTGTGTGAAATATTCCTTTATTATGCAAAATAAGAAAATATCTTCAACTTGGTTTAATTCAGCTGCTGTGCAGATATTTATGTCAAAAAAGGAGAGAAAACTGTGGTGTGTGCAAATGTGCAGGTTTCACCGCAGACCGACCTGCAGAGGAACAGGAATACGGAAACACCCATCTTTATAATAACCGGCCTCTTAAAATGTGACTTTATATCTGACATATTTTTACAGTTTATGAAGACATGCGGACAAAGTGATGACCTCATTTATGAGCTGGAGACGCAGAAACACGTGATCACTAACACACTGTAACATGGCCCAAATAAGAAAGAAATTCCCTCTGAGATAAAACGGTAACGGGGACGGTGACGGTAACGGTAACGGTGACGGTAACGGTGACGGTAACGCCGTTTGTCCCGGCGGCTCTCTCTCACAGTTAGATGTATAAAGAAGACATTCAAATATATATCTACAGAGATATAGCGGGAACGCCCATAGCGGACTCAGCGACGTGCACAAAATGGCTGGGCGCGTTAGCAGCTTTCCGCCTGCCGTCAAAAAAACCAAAAAAAGACCAGATACAAACGACCCGTGTGACCACAGCGCCGCCATGAGCTCCATTAACTAACATTAACTGCTCATTCTGGCTCCGCAGCGCTAAAAACCTTCGCTCGTCTCTACATCCGCATTAGCCGCTGCAGCTAGCCGCCCCCCGCTGCCCCTCCCCCCGCTGTGGAACTTTCCAGAACAACCGGCGCAGTTAGCATCGGCGGCTAACATGCTAACCGCCGCAGGCTAAACATTTTCTATTTTATTTATTTTTAAATTTTAAACCACACCATAAACCCCACCATTAATAAAAAATGAAAAATAAAAATAAATTATTTGGTGATGCTGTGGTTCTCCCTGACGGCAGCGGAGATTTCCCGGGCTTTAGACGGGGCCGCGAGACGCTGCAACAAAGAACAGCGCGAGCACTTAGCATTAGCCCGTTAGCATCTCCGTTATACAGCGGTGGGTAACTGCTGCCGGGGCGCGTGCCCCCCCACGGCTCACACATGGCCCGCGTGCCTTTTGTGGAGCCCCCGCGTGACGGACGCTACTGTAAGTTAGCACTTTTAGCTCTGCCCGAATGAGTCCATTGATTACATCCAATTTAGGACTATTATAAATGCCCAATCAAAGAAACACACCCGCCACGAGCGCGCGTTCACGTCACGCGTGTGATCGCGTGGTAAAGATGAACATTGAGATTAAAGATGGAGATTTTCGCTCCGCAGCAGCATCCACCTGCAGCGGAGCAGCGAGTTCCGCTATGCGGTCCCGTTAGCTGCGCTGGCTCACGGCCACAAACACGTGCACATGGACCCGTCAAGACATCGTGCTCGTGACAGCTCCGTTACACCTGGCGCGTGCATGCTACCGATAAATAATAATCCGCTTCGAGTCTCCGAAGCTCGAAGCGGATCGACAGACTCATAAAACACAGAAGCGGAGCGGAGAGCGGAGCTAACGGTCCGCAGGCTAGCAGCAGCCAGCATGCCCGGCCGTGAGCTCCGCTCCACGGCTGCGTGCGCTCACAGAGCCGCTGTACCTCCATCACGATCCGGCCCAGAGGAGCACCGCCAGAGGTGATGTCGAAGAAGACTCTGGGGCCCATTTCAGCGGAGTGAGGCGGACAGAGAGCGGACTGAGCTGGTTTTCCGGCGGAGGACTCGGGCGGCCACAAGGATCCGAAAAAGATGGAAGTTATGTGGATTAATTTTATATAACATGCCGGGGGGCGGAGGCAAATCACGGCCGGCCAATCCGTGATGCTGGAAGATTTAAGTGGCGGCTGTTTTAGCCAATCAGCTGTCAGGAGAGCGGGCCCGCCCTCCTGAGTGGACGGACGCGTTTCACGGTGTGTTTGTTTCGTACATCAGAATGGACCGCTCCGGCGCGACACACGCGGCACCGCCCCCGCTGCGTCGTCCCGGTAATTAAAACTTGCGTCCACGAGTAGCGGAACAGCGCGCGCCACGGATCATTGACAAACCGGGCGGCCAATACGTACAGCGCACGCGAAGGGGTGAGCGTCATAAAAGTCCCGCAGTAAGCGCGCGCTCCCGCTGCCGGGGGAAAATGTGACTGCGCGGGCCCGCGGTCAGGGCGCGGTCCGTCCGGTTCTCCGCATAAAAAACAAAGTTAGCACGAAAAGTTCAGGGCCGGAGTCCCGGACCCGTAGGGTCCACAGAGGGGGGCAGCGGGAAAAAACCGAGAGATGTACAGAGGCCCCGAGGGGCCAAACACAACCACATTTTACACAACTAGTTTCATAAAACAAAACCACAGATTCATCAACAGTTGGACAAAACGAGACAATTTATTAAAACAAACACATTTCACGAAACAGTCCACTAAAACAACAGTCAGAACAAACATTTCACCAAAACAACAGTCAAACATTTCACTAAAACAACAGCCAGAACAACCATTTCACTAAAACAACAGTCAAAACAAACATTTCACTAAAACAACAGCCAAACCTTTCACAAAACAACAGTCAAACATTTCACTAAAACAAGTCAGAACAAACATTTTACTAAAACAACAGTCAAACATTTCACTAAAACAACAGTCAGAACAAACATTTCATTAAATCAACAGTCAAACCTTTCACTAAAACAACAGTCAAACATTTCACTAAAACAACAGTCAGAACAAACATTTCACTAAAACAACAGTCAGAACAAACATTTCACTAAAACAACAGTCAAACATTTCACTAAAACAACAGTCAGAACAAACATTTCACTAAAACAACAGTCAAAACAAACCTTTCACAAAACAACAGTCAAACATTTCACTAAAACAAGTCAGAACAAACATTTCACTAAAACAACAGTCAAACCTTTCACAAAACAACAGTCAAACATTTCACTAAAACAAGTCAGAACAAACATTTCACTAAAACAACAGTCAAACATTTCACTAAAACAACAGTCAGAACAAACATTTCACTAAAACAACAGTCAAACATTTCACTAAAATAACAGTCAAACATTTCACTAAAACAACAGTCAGAACAAACATTTCACAAAAACAACAGTCAGAACAAACCTTTCACTAAAACAACAGTCAAACCTTTCACTAAAACAACAGTCAAACCTTTCACTAAAACAACAGTCAGAACAAACATTTCACTAAAACAACAGTCAAACCTTTCACAAAACAACAGTCAAACATTTCACTAAAACAAGTCAGAACAAACATTTCACTAAAACAACAGTCAAACCTTTCACAAAACAACAGTCAAACATTTCACTAAAACAAGTCAGAACAAACATTTCACTAAAACAACAGTCAAACATTTCACTAAAACAACAGTCAAACCTTTCACAAAAACAACAGTCAGAACAAACATTTCACAAAAACAAGTCAAAACAAACATTTCACTAAAACAAGTCAAACCTTTCACAAAACAACAGTCAAACATTTCACAAAAACAACAGTCAGAACAAACCTTTCACAAAAACAAGTCAGAACAAACATAACACAAAAACAAAAAATTTCACAAAAACAACAGTCAGAACAAACATTTAACAAAAACAACAATCAAACATTTCACAAAAACAACAGTCAGAACAAACATTTCACAAAAACAACAGTCAGAACAAACCTTTCACTAAAACAACAGTCAAACCTTTCACTAAAACAACAGTCAAACATTTCACTAAAACAACAGTCAGAA
>NW_024632502.1:0-1142 GCF_008729295.1 Plectropomus leopardus
CATTTCTGCAGGACAGACTCTGGCTAATGGGTCCTCCGTTTCTTTGCCAACCTGAAACAGAGTGGCCTGTGAACCCTGAACCTGTGAGCCATCTCTCCCAGGACGACCCAGAGGTGAAGAAGAGTGTCACTGTCAATGCTGTACAAACTGGAGAGGATCCCACTACTCACCTGATCCATCATTACTCCTCGTGGATCCGATTAAAGAAAGCTGTGGCATGGTGGTTGAAATTAAAGGAATGGTTGTGGTCCTGTACCAAGAAGAAGAAAAGGACAGCCAATCAGAGTGAAGAGAGCACGAAGCAACAGAGAATGAAGAAGCAGGAAAGGCGCATCTTTAAAAGCACAACTGTTCTGGGAGCTCTTACAGTGGAGGACATTGACAAGGCTGAGCTGGCCATAATTCAGTTTTGTCAGAGGAGAAAATTTGTGGAGGAATTCTCGTGTCTGGAAAAGGGACAAAATGTCAAGAGAAGCAGTCACCTGTACAAGTTGTGTCCAAGGCTGGAGGATGGAGTCTTGCGTGTTGGAGGACGGCTCAGTAAAGCAGCATTGCCTTTGGAGTCTAAACATCCCATCATTCTGTCAAAGGATCTTCATATTTCTACCCTGCTGCTGAGAACTGTACATCAAGAGGTAGGACACAGCGGCCGTAACCACATGTTGTCCAAGCTCAGGGAGAAATACTGGATGACAGGAGTGAGCACTGCCATTAGGAGAGTTCTGTCCAAGTGCACCATCTGCAGAAGACTACATGCCACTCCAGTTTACCAGCAGATGGCAGATTTGCCCAGAGATCGACTCAAGCCTGATGAACCTCCATTTACCTGTGTGGGTGTTGACTATTTTGGACCCATCGAGGTGAGAAGCAGGAGGAGTACAGTGAAGAGGTATGGTGTCCTGTTTACCTGTCTTGCATTGAGAGCCATTCACATCGAGGTGGCATCTTCTCTGGACACTGACTCCTTTATAAATGCACTGAGGCGTTTTATATCCAGAAGAGGACAGGTCCGTGAGCTGCGTTCTGACAATGGGACAAATTTTGTGGGAGCAGAACGTGAGCTGAAAACAGCAATTGCGCAGTGGAACCAGGCACAGGTGCATGATGTGTTGCTCCAAAAGGGCATCAAGTGGACATTCAAC
>NW_024632503.1:0-1902 GCF_008729295.1 Plectropomus leopardus
TAGACATCACCAGCCTTCATGCAGAACAATCACCTGTAAATTGCAGTAGAAGGAAAAATCAGATAACACGCAGACCTCACATTAAACTTCCTGTTCCCTGTATTTACATGCAGACAAAAAATGGTCAGAGAAACTAAGATAAGTGTTTTTTTTCTGAAATACCAAGCTGCAAAGGTGAATCTGTCTCACATCTCAATTGGGGTTATCTATGAAAGCTTAAGATGAGGGAGATTTGAAGACAAAGTCTGAAAAATCTGATCACTGCTGACAATTACAGATGTTAATTTACAAAAGGAAAGTGAGATATGACTTGAGCATGCTATTCTAAGAATTCAAAGAAAACACCACTCTATCTTGTACATTTAAGTTTATCATGAATTTTGTTAAGATTGTGTTTTTTTCAACTGGGATGACACAAAAATACTATTTTGTGCGAACACAAAGGCACATGTTATGATTTAGCACTTAAATAAAACATTAAAGTCATATCGGTACATGTGTTTAGATTTGTCCTGTGTGCTGCTGCCTTCTGTAGTGTATGCGTGCACACTGCTGCTTTATCTTGTCCATAACTTTCTAGATCTTTTTGCATTTGTATTCTTGTTTCTCCCAGGCAGTGATATAAAATATTAATAAAATGATGAATACAAATTCAACTTATACAAGATAGATAAGGGGAAATTAAAAGAAATTAGTGAAGAAAGTCAGGTGAGTGTAGACGTATCCCCCCCACCCCCACCCCGAAAAGCAGCACCAGAGGCATGCAAATGAATGAATATATTCACCATTTTTAAATCCACAGCGAGTCGTTTGTAAATGTCCGGAGCAGCAGATGGAGATGGGGGAACAGCTGGAGGTGTAGAAGCAGTGGGGACAGCTGGGACATCTTGACAGAGAGATGATGATGATGGGTCTCTGCTGGATAACTAAATAATATAAAATAAATAGAATAACTCATCATAAAGATCACACAGTGCCACTGCTTAAGGTAATGCCAATCAAACAAACATGTCAGTACCTTTGCAAAATGAAATCCACACACACAACTGTGTTCCTCCAAACAGAGATTTCTGGCCTCTGTGCTGGAGCGGACACTTCTTCATCTGGAAGAGATCAAACAACACAAATACAACTGCAACACACACTTCATATTATGCACCAGCCACAAAGTGTTTACTGTAACGTGATTTAAAGGAAAGAGTTTTACCTTCAGATTAAGATCATTTCCTCTGTGTTGATACTGGCCTGTTTCAAACTCATGATGTGGCAGCAAACCTCCTGAGCCTGGCCATCCACTCTTCATCACATCAAGTATTATTAAAGAGCATTTATCATCACCCTGCTAATTACTGCTGGCCTGTTTTCTATCGCAGTCTGACTGGTGCATCATTATATTATTGGAATTAGTGTAAAGAGATAGAGATCTGCACACCAGGAAGCTACCATTAAAGGATTTTATTCTGCAAAACAAGCAATGTTTTGAAGCATTTAAAGCATTGAATTATACAATATATCAATGTGAAAGTACATAACACATAATAAATATCATCAGGAGCAAATATCAGGGGCACAAACACAGCATGCACAACACAGCTGTGTGTGTGTCGTGATTTTAGGCACTATCTCTCTCTCTGTATATGTGTACATATATATATATTTTTTTATGTATTATACTTATATATTTTCTTGTAGTTCTGTCTCTACACAAAATCAGCACACCTATAATGACACTAAGGAAAATGTTAGCCAAGTATACTTTACCTCATGGTAAAATAACACAGCCCTTTACCTGTGAGGAGTTTTACAGCTCCACACTATAAGGAGAACTGAACCGCCAACCCCAAACATGTGCCATCACTTCCAACTCACAAGCCATCGGAAACCAAACGGGAATGTTTAAAG
>NW_024632504.1:0-5643 GCF_008729295.1 Plectropomus leopardus
AGATCACAAGTGGGCAGCATCTCCAGCGTCTGGACCAGCTTCACCATGGCATCGTAGTCCTGGTGGTCACATTGTGCAGATTTTTTTAAACTAAGTTGTAACTGTTTCTCCAAATTTAGACCACAGTGTATGTTTGTACCTGTATGTCTCTGTAGGAAAACAGCAGGTTCATCACGATGTCCTGGGTGAGCACCTCTGTGTTGTCGATTCGGAGTTTGATGCGCGAAAGCTCCTTGGCGAGCTCCTCTCCCTGGTACTTCTCTCTGGCCTTTCTGATGTCATTTAACAGGGTGTCTTTAAAGGACGCACTGCAGAGGACAGACAGTAAAAGGAGAGACAATGACAGAAAAATTGGGTAATTTGTAAATATAGACGAGGAGGAGAGGGAGAGCTGCAGAGAGAGTGAGACAAATTAAAATAATGATGAGAATAGAAAAGATGAGTCCTCGATTGCCAAATGAATGTTAATTTTTTTGTTCTTAAAAAGTAATGAGGAATATTTTGAACACTACCAGGATGTGACGTGGATGTCCTTGAGCAGGCTGGTGAAGCGGTCGGTCAGGGGGACGCAGAGCGGCCCCAGCAGGTTGTCCCAGCTGGGCTGCATGTACTCGCTGGCTCTGCGCTGGGCGTCGCTCTCACAGCACATGTACTCATGGTTCGGAGTCACGATGTAGGGGATGAAGTAGTAGTTACCACTGGACGCCTGGAGGGAAAAAAGAAACATTTTTCTGTCAAAGGAAAAAGAGGATTCAGATGTAAGCTCGAGCACCAGATGTGCTTTTAACCCTTGGAAACCTTACTATATTTGCTTGATTTCTCCTAAAAACATAAGAAAAAAAGGCAATGAGTAACATATCAGGAAATTAGTAAAAAAAAAAAATATATATACAAGAAGAATACCTGAAATTAGCACAAAAAACAAACAGAAAATGACTTAAAAAGGTGATAAATTTAATATAAATATTATGTTTTTTGTGTAACCAAATTTTAAATATGTAATTAGAATTATAGTATTCTGGTAATTTTCTTGGCACCTTTCACCATTTTTAGCACTTTCAGAGATATTTCATGCCAAGTTCCTGATTGCCTTTTCCCTGTTTTTTTTTGAGAGAAATCAATCTAATCTACTTAGATTTCAAAGGTTTAAAGGCTTGTGAAAGACGTCTGGATGCAGCATGTCGATCCAGGTTTCAAAGGGTTAAATATCAAACATCTACATGTCAGATAAACACACACGTTTTGGATGCCAGGTGTAAAGGGACGCCAGAAGGGGAAAAACAGGAAGGAGATATGGGGGATTATGGAGTGATTAATGAGGAGGATCAGTCCGTGCAGAGGAGCAGTGCACCGCTGCGATTGTTTGGCAGCATCATGACGATATCTGCAAAGGTTAAATATCCACAACTGCAAGAACTAATGCACACTAATGCACACTGCAACACATGTCTCTTTTTCATTTCTCTGTTGTTTCTTACGGATTTCTGTTTTTTTTACCCATATACTTTTCAGTTCCTCGTGCTTTTATTCTAAACCAAAGCTTATTTTCTTGCATTAATGCTCGCCCCATTTAAGATCATGTAAAACAAAAAAGAAAATAGAAAGAAAACATCTGGAAAAACTCAAAATATTTAGAAAAAAAAAAAGGAAAAAAACTCTCACCCTAACACCCAAAATAAGTTGAAAAAATAATATGCATAAAACTTAAAAAAGGGAAAAATTCAAAAATATTTTAAAAAATACATAAAACTAATTATTTTACAAAACTAATTTTCTGTCAACCGACTGATTAACTAATCACTAAAGCGTTCAGATAAACATAGTTTCCTTTAAAATTTTGTGGAAAATATTAAAAAGTGACATGAAAAGAAAATACTTCAAATTGTACCTCAAAATTGTACAGCATTTGAGTAAATGTACTCCGTTACATTCAACCACTGACTGCCAGGAATCATTAGATACATTTTTAAAAGCATTAGCAAATAAAACACCACCAAAATATTATCAACCATTCTCACAGACAAGAAAATAACAGTTGTACCTCATGCAATATAACATCTGTTGTTTGATGCTGAGTTTATCATCTCATCTAAGAAGAAATTGGCTGTTTTTGAAGTTTTGTGTGTCTAAAACTCACTCTCTCCTTCTGTGGCTTTGTGTGCTGCATGCTTTTGTTAGGGCATTTATTTGTTATCCACACAGCATCCCATGGAGAAGTCAGCGTTTTTAGCACCTCTTTCATGTTTGTTATTATTATTAGCCTGTAGGGAAATCTCCCAGCATGCCCTGGTGCAGTGCGGTACCTACTTTATTGCGCAATCCAGAGCTTCTGTACTCTGGAGGCAACTGAACCCAGGGAAAACCTAACGCTGGAGGACGAGAGGCCTTCTCCACACACACAGATAGACAATACATAAAAATCAGTTACTAATATGAATGTGTGTGTGTGTGTGTGTGTGTGTGTGAGAGAGAGAGAGAGTAAGGGAGAGTGAAAGCATGTATATATGCATTCCTGCATGCAGTTGTGTGTGAAAGGACAAACGGCACTTGTCACGAATATTATTCCACAAATAGCACAAGACAGTGTGTGCACATAAATCACTCCAACACACACACACACAAACTTACTGTGTTTTTCTGTGCCACCATGTCCTGTAAAGACAACAACAAAAAGCACTTACAGACTGATCGGCAGAGCTAAATTGTGTATTTTTGTATACTTTCGGGTGTTACTGTCACATTACTACTTCAAACAGCTGTTTCCGCCTGGCAGCACAGTGCACAGTGTGACTTTAGTGGTTCACTGTGTGCCGAGGAGCAGCCGTGAACTCTAAACACCGCGACAGGAGAGTCAGAGAGGCGTGCGTATGTGTGTGGGAGTACCTTCAGTGACTGAGCGGTGTCAGGGTCAGTGTCGTGGTACAGGATGACGTTGTTGGCCATGTCGAAGCTCTCCCTCACGCCCAGGTGGTAAAACAAGGAGGGCTGCCGAAACACATCGCTCATGTCCACTACTGCAATGTCTGTAAGGAGAGAGAAGGCAACTTAACTGAAAAAAAACATTCTCAAAGCTCATGTTGACACTCTGAAGGTCTTTAAGCTTTTAGGAGTGCATCTGACCTCTGACCTCATCAGAAATGGTAATGTTTTTAGCAGTAAGCATCAGTGGAAGTACTTTGATCCTTTACTTTACTAAAAACAGCAATGCTTCAATGCTAAAAAATACTCTGTTACAAGTAAAAGTTATGTATTCAAAACTTTACTAAGTTGAAAAGTATTCATGCATCAAAATATATTTAACAATTTAAAACTTGGATAAAAAAAACAAGGCTGAAAACAACTGATACCAAACAGTAAAACCACAGCCGTTCAAAAGGAAAACTAAGCAGTGCTGATAAATAATAAACCAAACTGATGTTACTGTGTCGGCAACTTCTCTCCTAAACTTTCAGAAACATACATTATCTTACCGTTTTCATTCATCGTTTACCAGCCCACCGCCATATTGTTTGTTGTGAATAATAATGGCCGCTGCCTTGCATCATCTACAAGCGAAAACGTTCTGCAAGGGACATTGCATTCTGGGAGTTGTAGTTTGTCTACCTCTTACGCAAACGTGACCTTTTTTGCATTTGTTTTCTATGTTTTATTTATAAGAAGAGCATCTTATCAACTATATAATACTGCTTAAAGATTAATAACATTATTGTGTAGGCTGGTGAAATGTTGTATTGTTTGCCTACACACTTCTGTGCCCTCTAAATCATAGAGTAAAAATCACAGTAGGCTGATTTTTCATCCTCTGACAACTTTAACGGATAAATGTTGTTCATAAGCGTGCCATGACTTGATTTAAAAGCTTCTTGTAACCAAACACAAATAAACATTTGCAGCAGACACAGAGCGATTATAGAGGCTTCATGCTTTTCAGGGTTCCATTAAATATGAGTCAGTGAGGAACTGAGATTTTTTATCTCCCTTTACAATCACATCATCTTGCTGGTAAATAAAACTGCATCATTTGACTAAATAATATACTTCCATTAATAAACTATGATGGAAAAGTGAGTAATTATATGCCAGATATGATGGTGACTCCTAGAAATTTTATATTTCATTGACTATCTCAACATGCAGTCGCCACATGCAACATGCAAAAAACTTAAGCACAACTTCACTTATTTTTAAAGCAAATAGCCCCAGTTCTAACATCTGAAGCCTGGAGCTACATTGTTGACGTTGCACGGAAGTCTTTGGTATCAGCAGATACTGGCTTTCAAACTGAATATCGGAATTGGCCAACATGCTGATTTCTGACCGTGTTTTTTTGGGTTGTTTTTTTTACAAAGTGAACAAAACATCAAGCCTCAGTTGAAGTATTTTTCTTGTTTTGCACCATGAATGAATAGGCCTGCTACATACACTAAAAATTAGTTATGTTTCCATCTGCTGGTTGACCATCACGATACAAGTATGCATAACATGATGCTGCTTTATTTTCTTTTTCTATTTTGTTTGTTTTTCTTCTTTTTTCTTCACTTTTTCCAAATCAAATTTAGCTTGTGTGTTTGATTTTGTTTTATTTTTTTGTAACTCTCTCTATCCATTCTCCATTGTTTGGGGGGTTTTATTTATGCCCTTTTTTTTCCAAGTCTTGTATACCTTCTCTCTCTCTCTCTCTCTCTCGTTATTCTTTGTCTTCCCACTTCTTCTTTTTTTAAACGAATTTTCTTATACTTTTCACAAATTTCCTGCTGACTTTTGAATCATTTCCTCTTTCGTTTCTCATCACCTTCTTTCCATGTTCTTTAAAGAAACGATTTCAGAAGGTTAACCACAAGTCTGACTTGCAAACGACCAGCCGACCCCTGCTGTGTGAAGGACGCTCACCTGCATCGTAGAAACTGTCCAGCACCGATGTCTCTCCAAAGTCCAGCCGTCCGAAGGTGACGGTGGTGAGCAGCGCGCTCTCCGAGTCGCAGGCTCTCTGCAGACACTGCAGAGCTCCGGACTCCGGGCTGCTGGCCATCACCGACTTCAGCCCGTCGTTCAGGACGTACACCACCCGCAGGGAGCGCTGCTTGGCCGGCGGACACGGGCTGGACACCTCGCCCCTCTCCCGGTCCCGCTCCACCACGCACACCCCGGCGGAGTGCTCTCCTCCCATGTCTGCGACCTGCGCGCTCTGCCCCGTATCCATAGCGAGGAGCCGGGGAGTGTTTGTGCTTTATCTCCTTCCTTCTCCCTCCCGTTACTTCCTTTATTCTGTAGTCTGTCCCCTCGCGTCCTCCTCTCGCTCACTTGTTGCGCACCTGCACTGATTGTAGAGGAGCGCGTCCGAGTTTGTCCCCCCGCATCTCCGCTTCATTAACTCACATCATCTGCCGATTATCTCGCACCAAGAAGTCCGCTGCACCCAGACTGGATCAGGCTAGATCCGAGGGCGAGAGGGAGGGAGACAAAAATGTGCACCCTGAAGTTAAATTACACTCCTTTGGCTCAACTCAAAGTCTGCCATGGGGTCAGTGGTGGATGCTTGGATTTTTTTAAAATAATAATTTGTGTTTCACGAATATTTTTGTAGTTTGCCACTGCTTCAATTGTGTTTTTTAATTACATAGTTATATAACTGCAGGGTGCACA
>NW_024632505.1:0-2370 GCF_008729295.1 Plectropomus leopardus
GTGGTAGCACTGTAAATAAAAACACCAGCATTAAACATTTTCTTCATGAATAAATCATGCATGCACACATCTTACAGAGCAGTTCAAGTGTTGATAGTCACCTCTTCAGAGTCAGGATAGCCCGGTTTAATGACGACATGGATGGTGGCGAGAGACCCAGATGATGCTGATAATCCAAACTGGATAATGCTCTCAGTTAACACTTGGATGGCTTCTGTCAGCGGGTAATTTAAAATTATTCCCGGTCCAATAATTGGAAAAGCCACTGAGCTCAAACGCTGCTGTACACAGAGGTCCACACACTTCTTCAGCCCATTGCCAAGTGCCTGCGACCCAAAAAATATATATCTTCTCAGTTTGAAGTTACCCCTGCATTGGACATCTCTCTAAAATGTGTTGACATATGCTACCATGGAGCATGGTAGTAACTGTGAAACTCTGAGCTGATACTGATGTTTGAAATAACAATTTGACCTATTGCAGATACAGATATTTTTAATCATCTTTATTATCATCATTTACCCCTTTGTGCCGCCATATCTCTTATATCTGTTTCATATTGCTGTGAAAACATCACCAAATTTCCCCTTCAAACAACTGTATTAATAACTGTGTAATTTACTCAATAGTCATCTTTTTTTCTGAATAGAGCTTGAATACATCATAATGTTACTCACCGCAGTTCCCGTGAGCTGTTAGCTCTGGCCGCTGTTTTTTTGTATTTTATACGCACAAACTTTTACCCAGCAGTGTGGCCGAAGGCCATCCAACATTTATTCAGCAAACTAAATATGCAATGCAGTTGGTGCATTGCAGGTGTTAATTTTGGACCCTGCCCTGGACCATGGTGTTTTCTATCCAACACTTTAAAGTCCACCAAGTTCTTCACTTTACCTTCACACTCTGACCCAGGACTCCATCCCACGGCATGCACTCAATGAAGAAGAGTTTTGAGCATCCCAGAAATGGAGGCGCATCAACCTGCAGAACATCACCGGGGACGACGGTACAATTTGCTGCCGCAGAGTCGAACTTTAACTTGATTGCACTCCCGGCTTTATGTAGCAGGCATTTACCAATTTTAGAAGAATTCAGCTGCTTGTTCAGCATGGGTGCCACCAACACGTTCACCTGTGGAAATGTGTGAGTGATGTGAGTCAGTGTGAATCAGTGTGAGTGGCTGCATCAACGCTGTATTATTTTATGTAAAGGAGAATAGAAATTCAAACCTGCTCATCCTCCAAACTGCCAAGCCTGATCTCCAGATTGATTTTAGTGATTGGTGTGCCTCCTAAAGTTTTCTGCCACACTCTTGAAGGCGGGGTGGGCCAGCATGCGGAGCTGCTGGTGAAGAGGCTGCTGGTGCTTTGGGGTTTACTTTCCAAATCTGGGGAGTGCACACGTTGTTTTTCCCTGATAATAACCTGACAGGAGCTCTCTACCAGCTCTTTGCTCAATTTACCCTCTGCTTGAAAGTACTGCAGGGCCCCTGGGCCGTCTAGAACCAATGTTTCTGACTTTAGACTGGCTAGAGCTGCACTTAGGGCCTGCACGGCCTCTTGGACTTGACAGTTGGGACCAGACACAAGCACACAGGGGTACGGAAAGGACGAGGCTCTTAGCGTCACCTTGGTCTTCTTCATGCCAATCATGTCTGTGATTTTATCAAAACAGTCGAGCAGTTCAGGACGTAGTTGCAGTGTTTCTTGAGTAATGGCCTGGTTCATCTGGTAGTCATTCAAAACCTCTTTGAGCTTGTTCACATTTTTGCTGTAGCCCACAAGTTGTACATCTGTAGCTGTGGCTCCACTGAGTCCTGGGATGAAGCTGACGTCCACTCTGAGCTCTCGACTGTTTGCCTCGTTTTTGGCTTTGTTGAGGAGTTCCTTCACTCTGTCTAGATCTGAAGATGCAGCCTCCTGCAGCGGCACATTGGCCAGAATCAGGTCTCTTTGCAGCAGCATCTCCGCCTCATTTAAGGCATCAGAGGATAAACTGGCAAAGACAAGGTCTGACCCCACCTCAAGAGAAACGGGACTTCTGAAGATCTGCCGGAAGCGAGCTTGGTACTTCGACATGGCACCGCTGGATGTTATGAAGTTCATCAAAGCCGTGCTGAGCTTAACTCTCTTTTCTTTGACCTTTTTGATCAGTTCATCCAGTTTATAAGCTCCTGACTGCACCTCTGCGTCAGGGCCCTCTAAGATGACCCTGCCACTGCCTATGAAGACTTTAACTTCTGGATGAAGTGTACACATATCCCGACTAAACTCATCCTCTACCAGTTGAAACCGCTTCTCCACAACTGGTATTTCTTTCTGGGTTGGCACACTCTTTTCCAGGAGGGCGATCCTCTCGTTCACAGCCTCA
>NW_024632506.1:0-1292 GCF_008729295.1 Plectropomus leopardus
ATGATGATTTTCAGTTTATCGAGGAAGCAGATTTGCTGTCAGCACTAAGGCCAATTCAAGCTCGAAAAATCCTTGCAGCTTGGAAGCTTAGATGTAAGTATTGAACCACAGGGTGCAGCCAGCCAAATATTTTGATGAGCACCATGAGCACTCCTCTAATGCGCAACATGGGTCAGAAATGGCCTGCATTTATTTCGATGGCTTTTTAATGCTGGGTAATTTTATCTTTTGCTCCATCTTTATAAATCAATTCCTGTAATTTTGTCACTCATATACACAGATAACTGGTAACAGACAATGCGGCTACTGAACTGTACTTAAATCCATGTTGCGCATTAGAGGGGTAGTGATAAAAAAAAGGTTTTATTAAAAAAGTAAGAAGGAGAAAAGTAAAATACGGATACAAGATGATAAAACAAGCTAATTAAGGAATACCTTAAAGACTGAATGATGAAATTAATTTATGGCAAAGATACAGATAATTAAAATTCAGAGTCACTTTAGACCCATGGTGCACATCGAAGGGTTAACAAAGTGTTCCTATTGTTGTGTGTATGTGTTGGTAGGTCAAACTCCAGAAACCAGCAGCTCTCCTGCCTGTGCCTCGCCAGGACATCCCTCATCATTGCTGTCTATATCACCCAGAAGCTCATCTTCAACCTCTTCCAACAGCTGCCAGAGCCCTGACATAGACTGGGTGGACACCTTTGTCATCCCATGGGAGGAGTTTCCAGAGGAATTGATGCAGTTGTTGGAGAGAGGTAAACGTCCAAGTCCACGAATGAGAAGAGAGATGGTTCGGATTGTGGTTCGTGAAATGTTGAAGAAGAGTTCTTCTGTAAGTAAAAGGAGCACCACTGAAGTTGCTAAAAAGATTGTGGCAAAATATCCACAGTCTTTGCAAGATATAATAGAGGGAGAAGTGATTGGGCCAGGCTATCACTCTCTAGTCAAGCAATTGCAAAACAGGATAGAGAATTCAAAGCGATGTACGACCCCAAAAATAAGAAAACGAAAGCATCACTCTGATGAGTATGATACAGAAGAAGTCCCTCCAGAGCAAAGAGCAGCCATCCGGGACACCTGTGGGTGCATTAGTTGGGATTTGAAATTCCCACCCCGTGGTGAGACCCATGAGAGCCAGCAGGAGAAGAGAGACAAACTCCAGAAGATGTCTCAGCAAGCTGATGCAGATCCAGAAGAGGTCAAACATCTGATGAAGTTGACTTTCTACACACAGCGTAAGCAAGTAAACCAGGGAAAAAACATTAAATACCTTCTGGAACAGTGGC
>NW_024632507.1:0-2777 GCF_008729295.1 Plectropomus leopardus
ACATCCATAATCATCTCCTCAGGCTCCTCTACATACTCCTGAATCTCTTCTACTATGTCCTCCTCAATTTCTTCCATGACCTCCTCTGCATTGAAAATGCTCTTAAAGGGAGAAGTCCATGGGCTTGTTTTTTTCTCCATTTCCTCTTCAAGTGGAGTGCCTGTGGATCTCTCCTCCATGATGGCATGAGATTTCAGAAATCTCTTAGGTCTCTCGGATCTCTCAAATCTCTGGTCTGCGTGCTCCTGAACTCCCTTCTCAGTGAAGGGATTCTGTTGGAGCCATGAAAAGTCCTGGTTGTCCATGGAGAAATATCCTGATTCGTCGCTGTTCATTTTCTTATAGTGAAGAAGTGACTACAACTTGGTGATGAAGTAGCTTGAATGTAGCTTGGATAAGCCTGGCCTCCGATATCTTTTCACCAACTGATGCCTGTCTTCTGAACAGACCCTTTATATACCCTTCTCTGAAAAGAATTGTGATGTCATATGATGTAATTTAGACCTATAATGTCATAAAGGCAATCCCTCATGACATCACATGTCGCATGCACGGCAGTCCTTTATGACATCACATTCTGCATGCACGTGTTCCAATTCCACTGACACCTTCTACATTCCATTTAAAGGGCCAGTTCACCCAAAATTCCAAAAATTGGGAATTTTTCCCTTTCCCCTTGTGATTTATATAGCCATGCTTGTAATTTTGCTTTCATTTGGCCAGTAAAATAAAATAAACACTGTCTACATGACTAGATACCAAATGAGCTGTGTGAGAAAGTATTTTTTGTGTGATCTGACCCTTTGAGACCTTAAAGGGCTTCCCACAATGTAACTCATGCATGGAGGGTATGGTCTTGTAATGGACCATAAAACCATACAACAGATATGGAATCCAATAAAAGTATAAATAATAATAAAAGTATTAGTGCATAATGTGTGTGTTTCCATACTTTTGAATGAGCTATTTATTGATATGATAATAATAAGTGTTATTATTATTATTATTATTATTATTAGCATTATTAGCATTATTAACTAAATTAAAATTTTATTTGTCTATGTATCTATCTATTTATTTATGGATCAGGGTTAGGGCTGCTTATATGTGAATTGGGAGTGGGTCCTGGTCCATGGAGTCAGCCATGTTTTTACAGTAGCCCAGAATGGACAAACCAAACACTGACTGTGGAAAGAGCCATTATTATCTTTGTGTATTTGCATCATCAACTAGTATTTGTTCATTCATTTATTTATTTTCTTTATTGGATTATTTGGAGTATCTATACTTTACCTGTTTTTTTATATTTCTGTCAACTTTCACTTTTACTTCCCTACATTTCCCCCAAGCATTTCAGTTACTCACTACAAAATAGAGAAGGACAGGAAGGGAAGAGGGGACAGATGTACCAATAAAGAAAGTGGGCGGTGAAAAAAAAAGTTTTTGTTCTTAAAATCCTTTAGGTTGCAAAAAAGACCTTTCTTTCTTCAAGTGTAAAGGTGGCTCCATTTAACTTTAGAATTTAATATCATCACATTATCATTTCATATCATAAAATTACTTTTTTATACTACAGGCACTTTAAGATGTTTACTTAAGTAGGCTAATCCAAAAGGTGACTTAAACTTCTTCATCCTGCACTGGAAATATCAATAAAATAGATATGTCATCTTGGAGGTTGCCAGCTCAATCTGTGATAAAAAAGTGGTCCTTTGAGGGAAAAAGTTGGTAACAATCAAAATTATTTAAGTTGTAATACTATATTTCACCACTAGATAGCATCATTTGCCACATCACAAGGACAACACAGGGCTACATTATTAAAAACATAGACAAAATTATATTGTGACACTTTTGTACTGAAATAAAGACATAATTTTGGTAGGAACAACTAGACATGCTTGTGCTTTACGTCATCTTTCCAAAAAATATTTTAGCCAGAGTCTAATGGTTACAGCAAGCGGAGATAAATCAAAACCAAACACATTTATACATAACAGAAACTGAGCCAAGTCAGAATCAGGATCAGATACACGTAATCGATCCCTGAGCAGAAACTGTGGTTTGTTATAGTCGCTCTGATGTCAAGAATGGAGAATTATGGACAGTAGAAATAAGTACTTTTCTGATTTTAAAATATTCACGTTAGTGCTAATTGTTTCTAATTATTGTATTTCTATCATATATTTTTACACACTCAGCACATTATACCTATTTATAATTTCTGAATATTGTTTCTTATTACTATATTTTTATCCTATATGTTTTATACACTACACGCTCAGGACATTATACATATGTAGAATTTTTAAATATTCACATGCTAATGCTGAGTGTTAAATGTGTAAAAATAAACTATGTGTCTTATGCTTCAATACAATGCATAAAACTAGTATGTAAACTTAGGAATAGATTATATGTGTACAACAGATATTCACATAAGTAAGAACACTAAAATAAGAATACAATAAATACTATGTGTGTAACATTAAACCAGAAAATTAGGAAAGAGTCAAAACCTTGCAATGGTTGGATCTACTTACACAAGAGATAACTATTGAACAAGAATCAGCTCTGCATTAAAAAACAACAACAACAACAACAACAACAACAAAAAAACAAACAAAAACAAAACAGTTCAACAAAATATTCTCAACTATTACCCAAACTGCCTCGCTGCCGGTGAGCTAATGCCACAATCCCATATGAATGGAAACATACGCATGTAACTGGGGAAACATTTATGTGTATGTGTGAGTATAAATGTGTATATAGTC
>NW_024632508.1:0-6781 GCF_008729295.1 Plectropomus leopardus
TAGTGATATTAAAAAATAACAGTTTTTTTGCATGACGTCTGTGTTCAATCGTATATATTTTGAGCGGTTTTGGATGATGTGATCGTCTTCTTGTTCTCTTTCCTTTTCCTCCATCTATGAGGAAGGTAAAACGCTCCTCCTCCTCCTCCTCCTCCTCCTCCTCCATCAGCACCACCTCATCGCTCCGCTGAAGCTTTAATATTTTGTTATTCATCCAGGGAGACTCAGTTTAATAATGCGTGTGGATATTCTGGTCTGCAGACGCCCACAGAGCCAAGAAACACCCGAGTCAGCAGGACGACGATGACACTCGAGTCCACACAGAGATTCACAACAACAACAACAATGACAACGACAACGACGACAACGACAACAACAACAACAACGACGACGACGACAACGACGACAACGACAACAACAACGACAACGACAACAACGACAACAACAACAACAACGACGACGACAGGACAGATTCTGCTCCTCGACAGAATAAAGTCGTGCTTGAGATATTAAGCTCACAAAAATGCAACAGATGCAAGGTCACAATGACCTTCACCTTTGACCACCAAAATTCAAGACAGTCTGTCCCTCAAATAAAAGCAAATGTTTGTGCCAAATTTAAGAAACTCCCTCAACGTCTCCTTGAGACGAGTTTAAAGTGGCCTGTGACCACCAAAACTAAACAATTCATTGTTGAGTCCTTGTGAACGTTTGTGCCATATTAAAAAAAAAAACCCACATCAAGTCGATCGTGAGGTATTGTGTTCATGAGAATTTGACAGATGCCAGGTCATAATAACCTTGACCTTTGCACACCAAAATTCAGAACAGTTTGTCCTCCGTCCCCTTTCTTTTCGTTTTTGTTTTTTGTTTGTAAAGCGACCTTGAGTTCAAGAAAGGCGCTATATAAACCCAATGTATTATCATTATTACATAAGAGTGGATGTTAGTGCCAAATGTGAGGAAACACATTTAAGGCCTTCTTGAGACATACGAGTTCAAGAGACTAAGAAAAACATGGTCATAGTGACCCTGACCTTTGACCACTGAATTTGAATAAGTTCATCGAGTCCAAGTGAACGTTTGTGCCAAATTTAAAAAAATGACATAAAGGTATTCTTGAGGTATTTTGTTCATGAGAATGCGACGGATGCATGGTCACAATAACCTTGACCTTTGACCACCAAAATTAAATACAGTTTGTCCTTAAATGAAAGTGGACGTTTGTGTTAAATTTAAGGAAACGCCCTCTTGAGATGCACTGGTTAAAGAGACTGAGAAAAACAAGGTCACAGTGACCTTGACCTTTGACTATTAAATTTGAATCAGTTCATCGTTGAGTCCAAGTGGACGTTTGTACCAAATCTGAAGAAATTCCTTCAAGGCATTCTTGATCGAGATCTCAATATTGATTAAAAAAACAACAACATTGTGGAGTCATTGTCATTTTGGCCATAAATGTGCAGCCCTACACGACACGTACACTTAACATTTAGAAGGTGTTGTGTCTGTGATGTCGGCGGCGGCCTGCAGGAGGCGCCGCTGCAGGACAGCGAGCCTCAGTTTGGCTGCAGGTGAAATCCTGTGCGGTCGAATCAGTGTGTTACACAAAAATCACAACTGATAATTAATTCATCAGCTGGACCTGTGTGTGTGTGTGTGTGTGTGTGTGTGTGTGTGTGTGTGTGTGTGTGGATGCCATGGTAACCGGCTGCAGGTCTGTCCTGGTGTCATGTGACTCTGTGATGTTGCTTTGTCGCCAACGAGTGATGAGACGAACTGAAACGCTTATATAATGTGTGTGTGTGTGTGTGTGTGTGTGCTGGCTTGTGGCCCAGCTGCTCTCTGCTGGATCCACGATGACTCAGCAATATCACACAGCACTGATGGTGTGTGTGTGTTTTTGTGTATTTTTGTGACAGTGAGATAAAACTGGGTGAGTAAGCAACAGATTGTGTGTGTGTGTGTGTGTGTGTGTGTGTGTGTGTGTGTGTGTGTGACAGTTTGAGGACGTCTTTAGTCTCTAAACACAAAGTGATGTTTTTGGTTGTTTGTTTGTTTGTTACATAAAAATATTTGTGACCAAAAAAAGGCTCCATTCTGAGTCTCAATAATTCTATATGATATATTCATATATTAGGGACTGTTCAATATTTATGAGGGAGTGGGAGGTGGAGGGGAGGGACAAAAAGATTTTTAAAAAATTTAATGAATAATAATATTTTTTAAGACTGGGGAGTGTTTTATGTTTTTATTTTGGCTTAGTGGGGAGACATACAACTTTAATTTATTATATCGTCAATTTTGAAAAAAAAAATCAACATGAGTCTGCGGGTTTGGAAGGCATGTTTACTTTTTAATAGTTTTGGTTTTAGACATTATTTTTTAAATTTTGTTTTTTTTAATTTTCGGGGATTTTTTTGACATTTTTTTTTTTTTACAGAAAAACAAAACAAAACAAGAAGAATCCGGTGATTTTTTTTTTTGTGTGTGTGTGTGTCACAACGATTTTTGTGATTTTTAAAGAAAACATTTTTGGCAATTATTTTTCTTTCAAAATTTTGGGTGATTTTAAAGATTTTGGAGAAAAATTGCCGGCAGCTTTGGAAGGCAGGTTTTGCTGATAGCCATGTTTTATTTGGAAAAAAAGGATTATATTTTATTTCTTTCAACAGTTTTGGCAATATTTTCTCTTTTCGAGATTTTTGGGCTTTTTTGTTTTTAAGTCTGGGATTTAAAATTTGGGTTGATTTTTAAAGAAACCTTTTTGGTGATTTGTTTTCTTTAAAAATCACCATAATTACACCATTTATCGCAGACAGAAACGTGAAAAACAGAAATTAGCGCTGGATTTTCAAATTTCCTTGAACACATCATGTGCAACAAAGGCTTCTGTCAGACAGAAACATAAAATCTGATCTTAAAATATTTAAAACTTTTAATTTCATTAAAATCACTTAATTCTCCATCTCATTTCAGTTTTGGCTTTATTTATCTTATATACAGAAATTTTATTTTCTGATGTGAAAAATGTAACAGTAATCTGATTTTGTGCACGTTGTCCTCTGAAGACGAGCTGGATCAGTGCTGAGTGCAGTAACTTTTATTACTATTATTGTTGTTGTTGTTGTTGTTATTAAATGTGTGAGTGTACTAAAATACTGTACACGTGTAAACACAACATACGGTTTGTAGCCGAAAGTCAGACGACGACTTTTCAAGAACATGAACCTGCTGTCGGCGCTGAGGGCGGAGCCTGTGTGCTCCTACATGCACCCCCGGGAACAACACATCTACAGTAGGAAACATGCTGCAGTGTGTGTGTGTGTGTGTGTGTGTGTGTGTGTGTGTGTGTGTGACAGGACAACAACAGTGAGGCCTGTAGGGACTCCAATTATAGCTTTATCTGCACCATCACTGCTATTATCAGACTGCATATGTACAGTCTGTCTGTGTGTGTGTGTGTGTGTGTGTGTGTGTGTGTGTCAACATAATGTGTGTAAATGTGTGTGTTCATATGTCCTCAGGCCAGTGTGTGTGTGTCTGCGTGCGTGTGTGTGTGTGTGTGTAGTCAAACCTCTGGCTGTTCACATTAAAGCAGTGATGTCCTTGAACCTTCAGCATGAACCAGCACTGTGTGTGTGTGTGTGTGTGTGTGTGTGTGTGTGTGTGTGTGTGTGTGCGCACGCACGTGCATTAATGCGTGCGCGCTTGTGTGTGTGTGTGTGTGTGTGTGTGTGTGTGTGTGTGGCTGTCCCAGCGATTACAGTCTGATAAATCACCGCCACTGTTTCGGAATATTTTCTTCTGCTGCGGCTGAAGGTCGACGCCCCTCCTGTCACTGAACACCGTGAATCAGTGATACTCAACTTATGGCCCGCGGGCCAGATCTGGCCCCTGACAGGGTCCCTGCCGGCCCCTCAACCATTTTCTAATTGACAATAAAAATAAAGTGGTTGACACTGGGAATTGTTTTTGTCCTTTTAGTGTCCATAAGGTGCCAGAGACATAAAACAGCATCAAAGTGAAGACACAGACAGAGGTCCTAGCTAAGACATTTATGTCCTAAAATCTGAGAAATGCCCTCAAATCCTAGAAACATCTTAAAATTTAAGAATTGTCCTAAATCTAAGAAATGTTCCTAAATCCTAGAAACGTCCTAAAAATCCCATAAATGTCCTAAAATCCTAGAAACTTCTTAAAATTGGAGAATTGTCCTAAAATCCTAAAACGTCCAACAATCCTAGAAACGTCCTAAAATCCCAGAAACATGCATGGGGCTGCTGTCATTTTAGAAAAGTGGCCCCTGGGTAAAGTAAGGTGAGTCCCGCTGATCTGAGGGACGCCCCGCACTCTGAGACGGCGAGGAGTCTGACGGCGCGTCGGTCCTCCTCGCCTCAGACGGACTCGTCGACCGTCAGCTGATCTGCTCGTCTTCTCTCTGATTCGTTGTTTTGTGTGTGACATGAAAACGAGGATGTTTGCAGAGAACGTGTCTGTGAGCGAACGCACCTTTTAATTTTGAGCGAACTTTATTGGCTGTCTTCTTGATGTCAGCTGTGAGGTCCTCCAGCTCCTGCTTGGTCTCTGCAGACACAAAACAAAAGAGACACTTTATTACAGCGAGGCTCCATTTCCTAAAATCAAACTGATTTATTGATCAGAAGTAAACTGATTATCAACTCATTCAGAAACAAGATTCTTGACTTTTAATAAAAAGCCTCAAACATCTACATTTAAATCTCTGGATCGCTGTTTGCACGATTGTATTTAAATCCAAAAATCAAAACCGTAGCAGCGACAACATTCGTTCTCTCTGCAGCAGGAAGCCGTCATCACATCGTCACCTTACGTTATTCTACTTCCTGTGCAAATGTGGTATTTCGCCATAATTACATCGGCGTTTTCCTACAACGGCTGCAGGAGATCCCAGTCTGCATAATCCTGCATATGTATCGGTTTCTACGTTACCTGCGGTGCAAAAACGCTCGTTGGCGTGCAGGACAGCTTCTCGCTCTGCTCGTAAAAATGATCACATCTAAAGAAATAATAACAATAATGTAGAGAGTTCAAAGGGAGTTTATGTTTCTTTACTTAAAAGTCTTTTGTTTTGATTGTGTAAAGTTTTATGAATAAAGACGTCGGATTTTGTATTTTTTTAGACACACATTCAGTCCTTTAACCCTTTAAGGTGAGCAGGTTGACTCGATAGAAACACGGCGAGAGAGTGATGAACAACTCCACAAGAAACTGCCCAAAAATGCAAAAAATGAAGTGACAATAAAATTTCCTAAAAAAATAAGCAAAAGACAAAAAAGTAAAGTAAAAACCAAACAAAAAAGAGAGAAAAAGCTGAAAAAAATGTAACTTAAAAAAAAAATCAGTAATACAGAAATATGTTATTTCTAACTGTGAGTAAAGCCTAGTTACTTTGAACATTTTTACCTTTAATAGCCACATTAAGCAAAATTACCACGACTCAGCGAACAGGAAACGTCCCCTGAACGTTACTACAGGCTGCAATAACGTTTTAAAGAAAAAAATTCTCATTTGAAATAAAGTTCCTGTGAGGTTAAATGCTGAGACATAACGTTTTAACAACATTGTGAGGATGTGTTGATGTCGAGAGGCGACGGATCATAAAATGTTCTTTTTTTATAAAACGTTCCCACAACGTTACATACGAACAAAGTGAGAACATTTTCATTACATTACAGGAACATTATTTGAAATGATAAACATCCTTAAAGCGTTCTTTGAACATTAGATTAAAATGTTTTCTTTAAAACATTATTGCAACTTTCAGGTAACGTTAGCCAGTGTTGTGGGAACGTTCCCTGGAAGAGAACAGAGAATGTTTTTATAAAACGTTCCCACAATGTTACAGTAGAACAAAGGAAGAACGTTTTCAAAGCAACATTCAGAAAACGTTATTGAGGAGATTACACAACTTACCACTGAAAACATTACTGAAACATTGCACTGTATCGTTCTGAGAACGTTTTGAGAACCAAACATCGATAGCTGGGTGGAGGCGCTGGAAGACCATTTCTGCCTCAGACTGCAAAGGGTTAATATTGACAGAATAATGTAGATGAGGGCGTGGCTGCTTGTGGTCCCTAGGTCACATGATTTCACTCTTGAACGTAAACAAACGACACGATAAACAGGTGAATTTTCACTCGGAGTCAGGCTAACAGTTTCCCTCCGCTCCCAGTCTTTATGCTAAGCTACGCTAACACACAGGCAGAGCAGATAAATGTGGGACTGCTCCTTTAAGGCCTCAGAGTCACAACACTTTAATAAAAAGCGGTTTTGGCAGCGAGGAAAGGTCAGGAGAGAAGAAGAGAAGTCGCTGTTTGATGATGTGTGTGTGTGTGTGTGTGTGTGTGTGTGCAGACACAGTAACATCACATCATGTCAGCCGCGCTGGAGGAGGGGCACGCCGCCTGTGCGTGTGTGTGTGTGTGTGTGTGTGTGTGTGTGTGATAACTGCAGCAGTGCAGTCAGATTTACGAGCGCTGCAGTGCCATTCAGCCTCTTCTACCTCTGACTCACCCTGTTCTCTCGTCTGACCGCCTCTCTGCTCCCTGAGACGCTCTCATTAGCATCTTATGCTAACACTCAACTATCACACAGAATTTAACCCTTTAATGCGCTTTTCATTCTTCATTTTTTTGATAACTGTGTGTGTGTTGATGCATGTGTCCTAAATGTAGTCCAGAGTGTGTATCTGAGTGTAATCAGTGAATTTGCAGCTCAGCTCCTACAATAAGTCTAA
>NW_024632509.1:0-2500 GCF_008729295.1 Plectropomus leopardus
AAACATAACAGAATGCAATGATTTGAAAATTATTTTTGACCTATACGCAGTTGAATTCAGTACTAAGACAAGATTTAATGTTCAAAGTGATAAACTTCATTGTTTTATTTTTTAAACATAAACTTATTCTGAATTCCATGCCTGCAACACATACACAAATAGTTAAGACAGGGGCAACTAAAAACTGGGAAAATATTTCACAGGTAACGTCCTGCTCAATTGTTAGAGCGGTAGATCACATTTTAAGTTGCTATATCTCAAAGAAAAATGTGTTTAACTTAGACCGACCTGACTGAACTTTCTCTACAATTGGATTTAGGAATGTTATGAAAAAAAAACACTAGATGTTAGGGATGATAACAATAAATCGATGATCAATTAATCGTAGTTAAGAATGCTGTCAAAATATTGTTATTGTTTGAAGCCAAGATTTTATTTTTTTTTAGAATAAAGATAAGTCAATTAATGATTGTTAATTCTTACCAATTAATTGATTATGGAAAGTGCCTACAATTTGTAACCCTACTAGATATCAATGAGTCTTTAAACAGTAGGCCTTTGTAGTTTGCCTCCTACAGGAAGTTATTAACAAAAAAAAAAAAAAAATCACACCAGACATGAGGGTGCTGGGCTGGGATTTTCAAGGTCAGCGTGAGGGGAAAAACAGTCTTTCCTATTAATTTAGGTTTTCTAGAAGTGTTTGTATGTACAGTCAGCTCCTAAACGGACATTTCTGTCTGTGTTGACTTGATTTTCATGCATAAGTTAACATTCAGTACATGGTTTCCCTCCCTTTCTTGAAAAGTGCCTGGACAAAGCTGTTAAAAAACATGTGGCAAGTGTTTATTATTTTGTGTGACATTGATATCTGATTTACTTTGAATCTGGACCACGTGAGGGTTCACGCTATGGTCCTACTGTGTTTTCCAGCTAATTACTCTCAGTTCTAGTCATCCGAGCATCTTCTTTAAAGGAAATATTTAGGTGAAGATAGAAAACAAAACCAAAAAACTTTAATTTCACTGATATTATTCAACAACAAGAGCACTTACAGTGATGCTGACTTTTGGGGAAAATTTTCAGCAATGCTATTCAAATGAGTATGTATATATGTACAAAAAAAGTGGAACAAGATCAGCTTTTCAATTTAGTTTAGGGAGTCCCTCCTGTAAATTTGCGAATCCTAGGATAGCGAAGGAAGGACCCACTGTGCTCTCCCTGTGAGTGGCTAGTGCTTGTTGCCTCTTTTGGTTGAAGTGGTTAGATTTAGGCTAGAGGAGTGGGACTGGTTAGGGTTGAGGTAAGAATGTCAGGGTTTGCCAATCAGAGGCAGAGTAAAATGAGCCATTCCTTCGCAATCCAAAGAATTTACCAATTCGCCTCCCGCTTCCCTCATCTTTTTATTTTTGGTTAGATGCCTGAAATAAGATCTGTGGTTCATGCAAGACTTTCATGTTTTGTTTGATGACATAAAATATATCAGTGAATAACCCACATGTGAACTCTGAAGCCTTTCAGTGTCCCCAAAAAAGGTAGTTCCTAACAAGTGGCTAAATGAAACATGTTTTAACAGCCTCATTGTGGTGGCGATGTTAAGTCATGCAACTGTGTAGTTAATTTATAGCCTACTGTTAGCATTTTACTTTTTACTGGTGATTGCATTTAAGTTTAAAAAAAAAAAGTTTTGTTCATCTGTGGAGATTATCTTGCTGAACAAAATTAGTAAGTATCATAATGTTTATTTTACAAAGCTTATTTTCTGCAATAATCCAGGAGAAAAATCTCATTGCCTTTTTGACAGGGGAACCAGGTTAACGCTAACTTGAGTGTCAGCCTTAGGGGTGGGCAAAAATATCATATCACCATTTTTTTTTAAGGCAAGATCATGATCATGATTTTATCAAGATATTTTTTTCATTTTGGATTTAAAGACTATTGTGCATGTTACTTAACAGTACAACCAAGCTAATTTCCCTATTTAAAAATATAGCCCTAAACTAAATAAGAATTACAGAACATCTAGGCCAAAGTACCTTTTTGAACCGATGTTTCCACTGTTTTGATGGGAACCATATCTTTTGTCAGGTGAAATATTATCAATGTTGATTTTTTGGGAGGGACAAACTCTTCTGTGTTTTAATTTTCATCCATGGCATCCCATCTGTGAAAAAAGGGGGAGGAGAAAGAAAGACAAAACTCAACGGTTTGCAATGATTGGTTTATCTGTGTATCTATAGGAAAGGCATGAAATGGACCAGCAAATAGTGCTTCGGCTGAGGAAAAACAAGACTAGGTTAAAACCTAGTATATGGGTGGACTGTGTACAGTGGTTCCCAACCTTTTTCCTTCAGGGACTTAGTTACCGTCACTGAGTACACTGAAGACATATTTTAGGGATGTTTCATAAAAAAATTAAGAGAAAGGTTGAAAATATGGCAGTGTGCCTGTGGCCCCAGGCCCCGTAATCACTATGTCTGCCCCTGGCAATAATAATGAGAGC
>NW_024632510.1:0-1565 GCF_008729295.1 Plectropomus leopardus
CAGATGGGAAGGTTTGGAGCTCATAGCAAAAGCCAGGGCTTCACAACCTTTCTCTGTCAGCCTGGAATTAGGGAAACATTGTAAACTCAGTGTTTTAGACAAGTCAAAATCATGTCAGCAGTAAAATCCTATTGATGGTGACAAGTTTCACAAATGTAGCCCAGTCTAAAATATGTCATATCAGACAAGGCAATATGTTAAAGTGTCAATTCTGACAGATAAATGTTAATGAATAAATAATATAAATATGTTCATTAAAGGCGATAAAATGCTACATTTGAATCAGTTCATTTAAGTGTTAAAAACAGTTCATTATTGATTAAAAACTGAGCCATATCCAGACTAATGAGTCTTTATCAAGGTGTTAATAAAGTTCATTGAGGACTTCCGGTTTGGCGATGTAGGAGAGAGACGCATGGTGTAGGGGCTCCTGATCACTTATCATTTTAACTTTAACAACTGAACTTTTAAACGCATATCTAACGTCGTATCGACGTATACCGACGCATATTTGCGTCCGGACCACGGCAAACGCAAAGACCCCATCTCCATGTCTCAACTGATAACCGAGCTGTCCAAGCAGCGGGCCAGCTTTAGAGATGATGTGGCGACACTGATTCAGGAATCACTCCAGCCCCTGCAGGCCTCTATGGATGGGCTACGTGAGAAGCTAAGCTCTTTTCAGGGCCGGCTGGCTAAAACAGAAACCCTGGCAGGCGACAACTTTCAGCGGATATGTGAAGCTGAAGCCAGCGTCAAGACTCTCCAGGCCCAGAACGCAACGCTGAAAATAGGTCGCGTAGAGCCAATCTACGTATCCTGAATTTACCTGAAGGAAGTGAAGATGGTCGTGATCCACTAATCTTCATTTCAGAGTTGCTGAAAAACCCCATGGGTGACAACATATTCACATCCCCGCCGGAGCTCGACCGCGCGCACTGCGCAGCCGGACCAAAGCCGCCAGCAGGACGACCCCCGCGGCCCTTCATTCTGTGCTTTCACCGGTACCGGGACAAGGACGCCGCTCTGAGATGGTCCAGGCAGCACGAAGTTAAGTATAAGGACGCCACCTTGAGGATTTATCCAGACCTCAGCACCACCCTCGCCAAGAAAAGGTCGGCATTTAACGACGTAAAGCGGGCTCTTTATCAGAGAGGAGTGCAGTTTCGCCTGCTATTCCCAGCCCGGCTCAGAGTCACCTTCAATGGAGAAAGCCACCTTTTTGAGACCCCGGAGGAGGCGAAAGTGTTCTATGATCGCCATGTCGCAAAGTAAACATCTGCCTGCTGTTTATTAAGACTGAGGCGGAATGACTGATTTGTTCCATTCTGCGGCAGCTGCGCACTTTGCGCTCAGAGTTTGTTTACTGTTCTTATTATAGGAAAGAGTACAAACCAACAATATGTCTTGACTCCAGGACTCCTGCCCAAGTGGACTGGTTTTATGTTTGGTTTCCTTGGACTTGCTGAGACTCCGTGGGTAAGATAAAACTTAGTTTCAAAAACCGTTTTCTTTGTGTCTTAACACATACAGACATATCCACGGGTATTTGTTTTATGTATGGT
>NW_024632511.1:0-1259 GCF_008729295.1 Plectropomus leopardus
TTCTGGAACTTTGAATCCAAAAAGGTTACTTTTGATTTTTCAGTCACCTTTTTTGTGTCCGAAAGATAACTGATTTCAACAGCGTAAAACAAAGTCGAGTAACACATATTCACCAACAGCCACCCCGGTCAGTGTGCAGTGAGAGCTGTCCTCCAGGTACCCGAATGGCCAGAAAGAAGGGGGAACCTGAGTGCTGTTTTGACTGCATCCCTTGTTCTGATGGAAAGATCAGCAATGGGACTGGTTGGTGTTCAGTTTAAAACCTTGAAATTTAAAGAAATCATATAAGTGTTATCACTTTCTCTCTTTTTTAAAAATACATTTTATTAATTTTCAAAGTGCACAACAACAACAACAACAAAAGAAAACGAGACAGCAAACAAAACAAAAAGAACAAGAAGATTATGACAAGTAAATGTACTCTAACATATGTCCTCTGTGTAAAAAACTGTCAGAAGGAAGTGGGAACTTACTTTCACTTAATATGGCAATGCCCTGTGATTACTCGTTTTTGGAAAAATGTTAATGAAGAGCTCTGTATAATCTTACACATGAAAGTTTAACTGGATCCTGCATTGTTTCTGTTGGGATTCCCACCAGAAGGTTTTGATCTTAACGCCTCACAATACACTGTTAATAAAATCGCTGTTGCTACCTGAACAATGTATTTTACTCCAATGGATTAAAGACAAACCCCCAACGCTAACACCTGGCAACCTGTCTTAATTCAGTCACCATATGAAATTACAGATTTACTACAGAGGGGTGGACTAACTTTCAGTGTGAATTCCATCTCATAAAAAAATGGACTGAAATTATTATTTTTGATAACTTTTATTACCCCCCCCCCCCTTTTTGTTTTACGAAAACTTATGGAATATTAACAGAATGCTGCTGATCTCTTTTAATGTTCATCACACTGGTTTTGGAACTTATATTGTGAAATATTCTATGGCTCTGAGTCTTGCTGTGTTGTCATAATCTTCTTGTTCACTTTCTCCTTGTACAGACTCCATGGAGTGCACCAGTTGTCCGGAGGACTTCTGGTCCAGCCCCCAGCATGACCACTGTGTGCCGAAGGAAACAGAATTCCTCTCCTATTATGAGCCTCTGGGTATCTGCCTGACAACCACCTCATTGTCAGGCACATTTGTATGTGTTGTTGTCCTGGGAATCTTTATCTGTCATCGTGCCACCCCTATAGTACGTGCCAACAATTCAGAACTCAGTTTCCAGCTATTGCTGTCCCTGAAATTATG
>NW_024632512.1:0-2615 GCF_008729295.1 Plectropomus leopardus
TTTTTTCATTTATACATTCATTGCTAATTTTTCAGTCATTTCTTCCTGACTTGCTCATTAGCGTCGTTCCAAATTCTCAGCTTTCAAAGGGTTAAAAACAAAGGTCACAAAATGGTGAGAACTTCCTGTTTAAGACAGTCAGATACGTAATGAACTGATGTCTGCGAATGTGATTAAAACGATTAAAGAAATGATATAAATAATGATTTTATAGCCTGCTGATAAAAAGTCGTCCTGTTTGCAGACGCCGCCGCTCTGCTCGTTCAGCCGTGCGGCAGCAGGCGGGTGTGTTCAGCAGATATAATGATGCACTGCCGCCGTGTCTTATTTATGCATTTATTTTTTTTGTCGACAGAAGTTAACGGTTGAACATTTCTTTTCGCTGCATAAACGTTGACAGTTGGACTTGTTTTTCTGTGACAGTTAAATTTATCTTAATGACATTTAGTTTGTTCATGTCGTAGATGATTGATGATGATTCAGAGTGAATTTTTCAGTCACAGTTAAAGTTTGTTTGCTTTCAGAGACTGAAACTATATATATACTATAAAGGGTTAAACAAAGATGGAGGTCATCTGTCAAAGACACCAACGTTACTGAACTCTGATCTCAGGCTCCAAGTCCTGATCCTCGAGGTCCAGCTGACCTCTGAAGGAAGTTTTGTCTTTAGGAGGCAGAATTAATGTTATTAGAGGACTAAAGGGTTAAGCGTTAGGGTTAGGACAGTTTGTTGGTTTGTCTTGTGTCTCAGTCTGTCTTGAGGACAGACTGAGACTCTTATTTAGACTTTTGCAGGTCCAAGAGTCTCAGCCTCTTTTGTTTGATATTTAGATGTTAGTGATTTATGTGATTTTAAGCATAAAGATTCTTATTTATTTTCATTATTATTACTTATTTAAGTGTAAAGATTGTGTTTGAATGTCTCATGTCCAGTGGACGGACTCGTCTTTATTAAGACGTTTGCGGGACAAACTGTCTCAGCCTCTTTGTTTCTGTGATATTTAGATGAAACTCAGCGTCTTGCAGAAAGGCGAGTGTGGTTGCGTCGGGGTGTTTGTGCTCGGCAGCAGAGTCTGACCCTGACATGTTTCCTGTTCACTGGACGCCGCCCGCCCAAAACACAGGAGACCTTCCCATCATGCATTTCAGCAGGCGGGGGGGGGGGGGGGGGGGCAGGAGGGGGAGGAAAACGAGCGGCTGTAATATCACCACTTCTCCTTTCAAAAGGCTGCAGCAGTCACATCCATCCATCCATCCCCTGCTCCTCCTCCCACCTCCTCCCTCCTCCTCCCCCCTCAGCCTGCGAGCAGAGGGGTAGGGGGTGGATTAATACTCCGGGGGAGGAGGAGGAGGGGTGAAGAGAGGAGGAGGGGGAGGTGAAAAGAGGAGAGGAGAGCGTATGATTCCTCCTGGGAGAGGAGGAGGAGGAGGAGGAGGGAGAGGAGAGTAAAAGCAGAGATGAGGGGGAGGAGGAGGAGCAGTCGGGTTTTCTGTGACCGATGTTATTTCTGCTTGTTGTTGAAGTCCAGCAGCCGCAGACCTGCAGAGACACTCTGAAGACACTCTGAAGACGCTCTGAAGACACTTTATCCGCCAATATTCACACACTGAGGACAAAACACTCGGCAGTCTCAGAGCAGGACGCTGCTGGATCAGCAGGGATTGTGTTTTAGCCCTAGTCCTGGTCCTGGTCCTGGTCCTGGTCCTGGTCCTGGTCCTGGTCCTGGTCCCGGTCCTGGTCCTGGTCTCATGGCCCTACACTGTGGAGCTCTCTGTCTCTGAACCGAAGAACGATAAACTCTCTCAAATTAAAATAAATCTTTTCTCTTGAATCTGCCACAGACTTTAAGTTTTAATTAGTGATTTTTGCTTTTTTATGTCTTTTAAATTTTTTTTTTATTCCATTTGATTATTTTATTTCATCTTTATTCTTTAAACTCTTAACCCTTTAGGGACTGTTTGTTATTAACCCTTTAGGGACTGTTTGTTATTAACCCTTTAGGGACTGTTTGACATTAACCCTTTAGAGACTGTCTGGAGCATTTTAGTCTCTTTTCCTCTTCCTGTTGTGATAATTGTGTGTGTGTGTTCATATCCTGAATGTAGTCCAGATCGTGTATTCTACTTTAATCTGTGTATTTCTGGCTCAGTTTATTCGTAGATATTAAAGTTGATGGTTATCATACTGTGTACATTTACTGATCTGCAGGACTGAATAATGATGCACAGAGATGGAAGTTTATAGTCCTGCAGAACTTTCCGTCGAGCTGTTCGAGTTCTCCGTTAAATCTGTCTGTGTTTCGGGTCTTTGGGTCGCGTGTTTGTACCAAAGCTCCTGCGTAAATAAAATTTATTTGACAAAATCTGCACTTCCTGTTGTCTTCTCTGAAGCGTCTCAGAGTTCAGACTCCTGGACGCTCACTGAGCTAAAGTTCGTACATATATGCATTTACCAAAGTGCAGACATCATACTGGATGAAGACCATGGACTCTGACTGAAAGCTCAGGCGATGTTTGTATCAGCTGACCACATGATACAGTCTAAAGGACTATGGTCACAAAAAAAAGACTTTTAGGGACAGACGGACAGCAGACTCAAACATCACCGAGTCACC
>NW_024632513.1:0-2843 GCF_008729295.1 Plectropomus leopardus
GAAGGGTTGAAAGTGTGTGGGGTCTCCCATTCGCTCTCATCATAGAGGACAGAAGTAAGAAGAGGAAACACAGTAGTCCCCTGCAGACAAAAGAAGAGGACAAGGTGTATCAAACAAAGTCACTTTTCAAGTTTTTTGAGGCTGATTGAGAATAACAGAAAAAAAACCCCGAATGTTTCTGGGTGTTTTTGTGGAAAAGTTGTGACTGTCTGAGCACCTTACCTTTGGGATTGAGTAGCCCTGGAAAGTGACATTTTGGCTGGTTTTGTGAGGAAGGGACATGGGGACAATGTTGGCTAGTCTCTGTGTCTCATGGATGACAGCATCAGTGTAGGGCAGGTTTTTACAATCATCTACACTGACCAGACGGCTTCCAACCACTCTGCCCAGCTCCTCCTGGACCTGGTCTAAAAAAACATCATTTGATAAATTAATAATCCTGGTCTCTTGTCATTTTAAAATGAGTTTAAAACCACACGACCAGCTCTGTGGAGCGAAACTTTTGGCTGATGGAAATGTCATAAACCAAAGTATTGGACTGAATTTTACTACATTATTTCATAAAAACCAATATATAAACTATATAAACAATAAGAAACTTTTTTTTTCACATTTTCATTGCTCAGGACATTTAAGGGCGCATACCACAGCAAGAGACACAGTGCTAAAAAAAACTCCTGCAAATTCAATGAGGTGAAAACCAACAAGAGTGAATCTGGGGATGGCTTTTTTTCTCTTACATTTACTGGCAAGCATGTTCACATCGGTAATCACCCTTTCACTTCACGCTGAGGGGGACATGAATGTGTGCATCAAATTTTGCAAAATTCCAATAGTTCCAACAGTAAATTCCAAACTTAATGTCCCCTATGCCCTCATGGTGGCTCTAAAGGAAAACTCAGGGGATCATTGACACCATTAGGATTCATTCTCAGGCATCATGAGCTCTGAAAAAATTCAACGCTCTGTTATACCTTAATCCACTCTATAGTATTACACAGACTTTGTAGTATTTGTTATGGCCACTAGTGGGTGCTGCCTTTAAAAAAGTAAGTATGTGTTGTAATAAGCTGCTTGGAAAGTTGGTCCACATGGCTGAATAAATGTGGTAGTGAATCGTCTGAGTGACAGAGTGCTTTGTTAAAAAAAAAAAAAAAAAGCCTTAAGTTCTCAAAAAGAGGTGTAACACCATCAGTGCACTCAGCATTTGTAAAGCCATATATTTTCTTGAAATGCCATTGCTGACGGTAAAATTCACAAGCCTCATTTCACCTCTCCTCACCTTGTATATGTGGGTATTTAGCCATGAGCAGCAAACCCCATCTCAGTGTAGCAGCTGTGGTATCAGTCCCAGCAGCAAACAGGTTGGTAACTGTAAAACTCAAGTTCTCCTCATGGTAGTGAGTGTCCCCAACAGAAGAGTCCTGAGAGGAAGAACACCCAAATATCACCATAAAACATGCGCAAAAACAAACAAACACAACAAAAACAAAACAACTACAGATGCTGTCGTACCTCTTCTTTCTGCTTCCGAACCAGAAAACAGTCCACAAGCCCCCTGCAGTCGTTAGGGTTCAGTGTGTCTTTCAGATGCTTGATTAAATCTTTGACATCTCTGAGAGTTGTCTCAACATTTTTTATTACCAGCTGCCGGGTTTTCACCCAACTGACAAACCTGGGAAACATGTTGTAGAGCTGTGATGGAACAGTGCAAAAATAGTGGTTAATGAAGATAACAAACCAAGTAGATTTCATTGATAAAAATTCAATAGCACGCAATGCTCAGTCTACTGTTGTACTAAAGAGATGTAAATACTGCTATGTAATGCCGATTCTGTTAACCATTCTGCACATTATTCAATAACAGTATCAAAGGTCCAGTGTGTGGGATTCAGGGGAATATGTTTCTGCAGTAGCCCAAACCAGACAAACCAAACACTGGCACACTGGCGCTGGCTGCCGTAATTAGCAGCCTCTCCGTGACAAGCAGTGTTAGAGAAACACTGATGCTGAATGTAATGTGTAATGGGAAGATGGTTAATTCAGTGTTAGTATGGGTTTGAATCATCGGGTCTATTTGTTTTAAAGAGGAAGAGACCTCTGCGGATAATTCAGCTCTGCATAAAAATCTTCTGAACAATCAACACTGAAGGAATTCTAATCCTGAGGGAAGTTTTAGCTGGTTGCAATCTGCAAATCTCACCACTAGATGCCACTAAATCCTGCCAAATCTTGCACACTGCTCCAACAATTTTGTCATAAATTACAGTAATCAACTTCAATCCCCTTAAAACAGCAGCAATTTTAAAAGTAAATATAAAATCCACCTGGATTGCTGCAGAGCCGACAACACGTATGTTCTCATTGGCTCTCTGCACCATCTTTGTGAATCGGGGGTCATCATATTCAAACCTGCTGCCGTACACAATAGAGCAGATGACATTCGATGTTGCATAATTCACCGGGTGGGCTGTGTCAAATGATTTCCCTGTAAAATGACATTGAGAATTGAATATTTAACACTTCAGTAGAAAATGAAAAGTGCCATTTTGTACAACTTTGAGGTGTCCTGACTGAGTGGAGTAGGCTAAATGTCAGCTGGGCATTACCACGAGACCTTATATATCTGAATGACCTGTCACTTACATACCTTTGTGTTTTTCAAACACTTGAATCAGATGTTGGCATTCCTCCAAGATTCTATGTTCAGCCAGTCTTTTGCCCATCCCAAAGTCTCTCAGGGTGGTGAGAGCGAAACGTCTCATTTCTTTCCATGATTCTCCATTTGCAAACAGAATCCCTATCAAACATGGCATTCGAGTTAATTTGAGTATGTATTAGTC
>NW_024632514.1:0-1044 GCF_008729295.1 Plectropomus leopardus
GCTGCAGTTCCATTAATAAAAACACTAGATGGCAGTCAGTGTCAAGCTTCTCTCTTCTGTCACTGTGAGGACACATTAATATCTCATCTCATTGATCTTAATGGACTGGCATTCAAACCCTGAACTACACTTTTATATTCACACCCTCTCTGGGCACGCTTCATCCTGACATTAACACAACATTTTTAGGGAGAAACACTAAACAACATAAATGTTGGTGTCTCAGTCTGTTTTGGACTTTCTTTCTCTCTTTGAGTCCAACAATCCTCCAAAAACTACAGCTGCTATAATGCAAATTCACACTCTGATGCATACTCCCCACCCATTCTGCCTGCACGATATATATCCATCATAACAGCCTTTACAAATCCAGACTCAAGTTTCCACCATGACAGTGGTACAAAGTGTCGTCCTCTTGGCTCTCATTTCAGGTGAGTGAAGTCAGCGTACGGCGGAGGAGGAGAAAAGGAGCTTTGGATGTCTGCTGGCTCTGAGTCATCTAAATTTTGGGTATCTTTCAGCTGCTCAGGGCCAGTCCCTAACCTCCTCAGAGCCAGTGGTCAGCAGAGCAGGAGGAACAGTCACTCTGTCCTGCAAAGTGGAGGGACTGACGCTGGCTTGGCTGCACTGGATCCGTCAGAAACCAGGGAAAGGACTGGAATGGATCGGACGCATTGATAGCGGAACAGGCACAATATTTGCCCAAAGTCTCCAAGGCCAGTTTGCCATCACCAAAGACACTTCCACAAATCTCGTATACTTAAAGGTGAACAGTGTCAAACAAGAGGACTCAGCAGTTTATTATTGTGCACGAGAGCCTCAGTGACACACAAGACCACGAAACTGCACAAAAACTGAGCAACACTGATCTCTGTGTGAGAAGCACTGAAGCATGTCAGAGCTTTGAAATCACATTTCCATTTCATGATGGCCAACTAACAACAAAACACAATTCATCAGAATATTTTCTGTCAGTTTGTTGAGACAGTTGGTCATGATTTCCAGCAACATCTTTATTAGCTGTTACTGTATTTAAAATATAAA
>NW_024632515.1:0-1957 GCF_008729295.1 Plectropomus leopardus
GAGCCCCAAGACTGGCAGCAGCAGCAGCACTGACCACAGAAACCTGTCCACGCCAGTGCCCATGGCTAGCCTCCACCAAAGAAAGAGTGGAAAAGAAAACGTGTAAAGTGATAGAGTTGGAAGGAAGAGCTGCTGTCTCATCCACTGTTTCACTGCTTCCTTCTGCTGGTGAAACGCACAGAAGCCAAAGCGAGCTTCTTTTAAAGTGTCAGTGAAACCCAGCCCACTCTTCTCTGCAACCTTCCCTCTTGCCAATATTTTAGCTGACAAATGTAACATTAAACAGAATTTGTTTCTTTATTGTAGTTGCAGAGGTACTAATTCTGCTTGTTTGATATTTCATGTGAATGAAGGTTAATAATTTCTTTCACACCTTCTGCTACATAAAAACCATCTTCAAAAAAAGGGCAAAGTTACTTTTCACAATGAGCAATCCCCTCTGGTTTCGCGTTTGAGCAGTTAGTCTGTGTAAACAAGACCATAAAACAGCAGAGTGCTGTTCATGCTGCCCTGACTGATTCGTGCACTGGATTTGGATGCCAATACGGCTGATCTGAAACAGCTGGAGGGGCCCTGTAATTAAATATATTTTCAGATAGTCCAGGATAAACACTCTGAATTTGTTTATTATTACACAGATCCTTCCAATGCTGACATTCCAGAGGATGAAGAAATGCATCATCAGTGTAAGTATGAAATAATGATTGAATGGGTAATTAAGGGTTGCAAAACCTTGGTTGTGTATCTGAAAAGCAGTCTAGGTATAGTCTAAGTATAGTGGTTATACTGTTTGTGGCATCATTTATCATAATAAGAAATAAGATAATCATCATCATGATCATCATATTTATGCTGCATGTAAAACAGACATAAGCCCATCAACAAACTTTGACAGATGCACTTTTTCTTGACTGCACTGACCTCTAGTGGATGTTTTAAATAACACAGGTATCTCAGCTATGATATACATAATGGTATCAAATGCTTTGTTCCTTACAATCATTGCACTCCTTCAAAAGTAAAGCTTTGTATTTGTCTTTTCAAGAGAAAAGGCAAACTAGCCTATCTGAACAATAATGAATCACCTAACATGTACAGAGCTCAAAACGTTACCTGGACCTGTATTAGTCTATGTACATCGGATAAGTTTTTATATTAACTGTAAACTCCTCCTATAGCTGATTTTTGAGCATCATCAAGCTGTTTGAAAGAATTTCATGACATAATTAGCTATTTGCCTTTAATGACTTTGTGTTACACAAAACACAGTTTGATTTTCTGCATCTGGTTTTGTGTCTTATTATCGTCAACAAAGAAAAACTAACTTATTCAACTTAACTAATAGGGACTATTTGTGCTTGCGCTGTAGCTCTCTCTGGAACAAATATCTGTAAAATATCTCCTCCACACCTCTTCCTGTCGTGCTGTTTTTTGATCATGCGTTTGACTGAGCCGTCCTCAGTGGTGTCGTACTGATGGGCCTTCTGTCCATACTTCAGGGTATGGGATGACATCTCCAGGTTCTTCTTAAGCTAGAGAGGAATAATGGATACTTTTTAAATTATTTACTTTTAGATTATGTATCAGTGGAAGCAGAGTCACTGGATGGATGAATGGAAAGGTTAAAAATGCACAGATAGTGTATTTAGGTAGATAAATACTATACATGGGTCGATCAGCGACTCACTGACATGATCAATTATTGATTCATTGACACATTTTTGATGAAGATATCATTTTATTGATTCTTTGATTGATTCTTAATGCACAAAGATATGGTATAACAGTCCATTTATATTTGACTGATGATAGATGATGCTTGAACGATGTTAAGGTGATCTCAGTGGAGTAGGTCTGGAGTCTCACTGTCGTCTCCTTATTGGTTTTATTAATGTGGGTGTTATACTTACAGGAGACCTCAGTATAGGTGTTCCACAACACCAAGGTGTGTTTTTTT
>NW_024632516.1:0-6108 GCF_008729295.1 Plectropomus leopardus
TGTTTGTTACTCTGTGTGTGTGTGTGTGTGTGTGTGTGTGTGTGTGTGTGTGTGTGTGTGTGTGTGTGTGTGTGTGCGTGTGTGTGCATGTATATAGTGTGTGGGGCCTGTTATGCAGGCTGGTCAGTCCTTACATTTGTAAATGCACTTGTCATCGCTAGAGCACTGTATGTCTGTGTGTACTGTATGTACAAGCATACTTCTGAATAAATGCATTGGATAAGCTCACTATATTGTTTGCTGACTGCAGCGTTTCTCTTGTCTGGAAAGCACAAGCCATGGAGTGTAGGAGAGTGAAAAGCAAAAAAAGACCAAAGCAGGTAAGCAAGAGGTGATGTTAGAGAGTCACAAAAACAGTGGAATAAGCATGAAGTATTAAGCCCCACGAAACTTGGTTTCGAAAGAAGTATTATCAAAATGAAACATTAATTACTATACAAGTAACAGTAGACAGGTTTCCGTTAACCCTAAATATGTGCAAACTGAAATTGTAAATATAAGATATGCCTAATGAAAACACAGCAATTTCAAAAAACTCCCTTTAATTGCAAAAAGTCACAGTTTCTCTGTCACATGATATTATGGCTGTGTGCTTGTCAGTAGGAACTGGCTCCCTCATGATGCAGCAGGAGCTGCAAGAGCTGTTATTGCATCACATAACTCTTCAAAAGTTGAGCAGATCATCCAGAAGTTTTGAATCCACAATTCCTCTGTGAAATCATGGACTATCACCTCCCAGAAATCCCTCATACGTGGGAGCGGCTTGCCTTTCCATTATGGCTCCATAACACGCCAACGTGGCCTTGGATTGGAAATTATGACGGCTAGTGTGGTGGCTGCAATAGAAATAAAGCTGCTAATGTTTTAAACATCCATCACCATGCTTCTTGGGATGTTAGTGCAAGAGGAAAAGTCCCATAACATCCCAAGATAGAGACGCAATCAAGTTTTCCATAAATCTATAATTGAAACTGGCCTTGTGAGATTTAACACTGAAAAATCTGGGTTTTACCTATAATGGAGTTTAACACTCCAAAACTTGACTGAGTGGGTGTGATTTGATGGTTGGTTGTGATAGTAGAGGTAGTGGTTGCTCAGAGTTACTAACTCAATGTTTTTCAAACTGATGATAGAAATATATCATTTTAATGACTGTTATTATGACTATTTTTCATGGATGGAGCTAGGAAGCTAGTTAGCCCCATTTATGACCCAAGTGCACATTACAGTGATTTAGTCTTACTGGTGTTTCTTATAAATGTCAACTTATTGGGAAAAAACATTTCAGCAGTCTCAAGAAGCAAATCTTTGCACTACACATTTCTGCAAACAATTTGCAAGTTTTGTATGCATCATATCAGCATTTGTAAAGTGACGGAGTACATGAGCTGACACTGTCATCCAGTGAAGATTTGTTGGATGGTGTGTCAAGATGCAGACCACTGTTCAAGACTAGCAAACAACAAAACTGCTTGTGTTTCAGTGAGTGAAAGTGAATGTATTTTGTAGTGACCCGCTGCTGTTTTTCCACCAGGGAAAGTATCACGTACAGCAACTGTTACTTAAGCATTGTTAATTTTCCAGCTGGGATTATGCCCCACAAACTGGATTTTTCAAGCCAAACCATGATATTTTCCTAAACATAACCATGTGTTTTTGTGTCTAACCATACCTTAACCACAGCAGACCATTGTTCAAACAGAAACAAGAAGTTCAAAAATATCCACTACATTGCAATATACAACGACGACATATTTCTGGTTTTCAGAAACATGCAATGCCTTTTTTTCTGGCAATTGGGATGAACATTTTTTCATCTGTTCTGTGTTATCTGTGAATGTTTGTGATGCCACAGACTTCTGTTGCCTGTCTACAACCATACTATTTTGTTAAAAAGTAACATCTGAATTCAATATTTCCAACCTGCACTCATTGTAGCAAAAATGAAAAGCAGAGCAATGTGGGCAAATGTTTTGTCTTTTTCAGGCAGAAAGTAGACATCTGTAAGATTGTAAAAATAACTTTTGAGACACAATCCACAGCTGGATAACTGTTTAGGAAAAGAATTTTCCTATAAGGATTGCTGAGGTCAAAGATGGGCTAGCTAGGTACATAGAAGACGATACCCCCATTCTTAATCCCACCTACAAAACTCTGGTCAGTTGTGTCTTGGCACAACACCAGACCTATCTGAATCCCTACAGTGGTGCATATAGAAGAGAAAGTATGAATAAAAGCAGGTGTGTAGCGTGAGGCTTGGTTGGGGTTGGAAGAGAAAATGGAGGTATGGAGTAGGAGCTATAGCGAGGTGAGTTACCTGAGCATTCCAACAGCTCTGCAGCAGGCATGGAGACAGACAAATGTGTGGAGTGGCATTTACTCAAGATAAGAGCAGATCTGATATGGACACCCTGGACATGAAGCCCAGCCTCTCTGTTTGTCTGCAAGGCACTCCAGACCACGCAGGTGTGGGCCGTTCCTCTGTTCTGCTTCGACACAGTAGCCTGTCTAAAGCACAGGCTGTTTTTGCTGGGTTTTTTTTCACTGCTGGAGATATTATACATTCTATCAAAAAGGCTCAGTCAGTTATTTCTAAACTGAGGATGGTGCAACAGTAACTTTGTAAGTCTGCCAAGGGAGAAATTTTAAAATGTTGTCATGTTAACAAGGAGTGTCCTTTGGTATGATGGAAAATCATGATCATTCATACTGCTCTCATATACTGTTTGTATGTTTATCTGAGAAAAGTGATGCACCAAAATGCATAAATAATCCACATGATAATCAGCCAGCAATTCATGTATAAGCCACCTAATCGAAAGGCTGTGATCACATGACCAATGAGGGGAGTAAAGAAGGAAGGACTATAAAGAGCAAAACTCCACAAAAGAAGGCATGTATGGACTCACATAGGACTTTACCTCAGGAGACCAGTGTTAATGTCCCATGTGAAGTAAATTTTGAGTTATTTTAAGGTACTTCATCACCATATTTATTCCTAAACTCCACCTGTGTAACTTTACAGTACGTAAAGGGACAACACCAGTCATAATTTGACGGATATCATATGAAACATTGTATGAAGATATGTTGGATCATTTTTATAATTATTTAAAGCTGCTCTAATCATCCTTCTATCCATTTTCATCCTCTTATCTGGGTCAGGTTGCAGAGGCAGCAGGCTGAGCAAAGTACTCCAGACTTCCCTGTCCCCAGCAGTGCCTTCCAGCCCTTCCTGGGGGACCCCCAGACATTCCCAGACCAGATGAGATACCCCTGCTGAAAAGAAAAACAGCTAAAAGCCAGCTTATCCTGGAAGCTGGCTTTAGTTGGTTTTAACTGGTCGAAGATGGTCGAATATGGTCCTGACCTAGTTCTTGCTGGTCGTTGATGGTTTAGCCAGGTGGGCCACCAGCCAGATATGCTGGTGTGATCAGCCTGTCAAGCTGTGCACATCTATTTTTATGAATATCCAATAACCGCAGACTGAACTGATTTATGCCGTTTACTTTTCATACTCCCCCTTCATGATTCTGTAATTTCTCTATCCTCAAGAACATTGATTTGGTTTCAATCTTACAGGAACTTCATCCCTGCTGAAAAAAACAGCTTGACCAGTTTAAGATGGTTAAAGTGGTGGACCAGCTTATGTTTTCCCATCATTTTTGGTGGTTTAGCTGCTCATACCAGCTTGTCATGGTAACTCTAGCTTTGTCCATTGAAGTTCCACTCCACAAACCATGTCAGTTAGTGATGTTTCCAGTCAGTATGCTTTCTATTGCTCCTCTGTAGAAGTTCACCAGGATCTTGCTCTGGAATTTAGTCCTCCTAAGTTTTTGTAGGAAGTAGAGCCTTTTCTGTGCTTTTTTAACCTGGGTGGTGATGTGTGATGACTAAGATAAGTTCTCAGTGATAGTGATTCTAAGGAACCAATAGCTGTTCACCTGCTCCACCTCAGCTCCACTGATGTAGACAAGGGTGTGTGTCTTTGCCTCCTTCTATCTAAAATCAACAATCAGCTCCTTGGTTTTACTGACATTGAGTAGTAGGTTGTTCTCTGTGCACCATAAGATTGTTAATTTCCTCCCAGTATTACATTTATCATCTGCATTCATCATTTACATTCATCAGGTGGACACAAACACAACTCCAACCGATGCTGATGTTACTCTGTGTCTGCTAGATGTGTGAAAAATCAACTGTTTGCTAACTGTTAGCTTTATGAGGTGATAATGTGTCAATGTTGTGTTTACAGCTTGTTCCCCCCACGTTCCCAGATATTATGTGACAATAAAATAATGACTATAAAAAAGACAAAAACATTTCATAGAAGAATGGCAGCCTTCAATACAAAGTTCAGCTGCTGAATAATAAACTAATGCTTTTACTGACATCCTGTTTGTGATTCAAAACAAGGTTTTTGAAAAATATGGTCTGTATTTTGCAAAACAGTCTCGAAACAGCAGTGAGGTCTTTAATGTTTACATAGGACAATTGTATTAATCTTTCTAACGAGTATGAAGTCTTTTATGTAATTCAAATGTTACGTGAATGAATGATCTTTCCATTACCTTCTGATAAAGTGCAGCATATGTTTATGCTTTACATGATAAGACAGAGGATAAGTTCTGTCTTGTTGCCTGATGACGTCAGTGACGACATAGTGTGGATGTTGGACTATTGGACTCTGACATGAAGTCCATCCAGCACTGCTCTTGTGTTTTCCATAGGTGACAGGCAGCACTATCAGTTCACACCCTCTGAAACTCAATGGTGCTAACTCGATCACTTTAAAGATAAAGCTGTAAAGTAGTGATCACAAGTTCTGAATTCTATTATATTTCACAACTTTCTAGCGTTATACACCCTTGGTTCTTTTCAGCGGGTCTCTATCTGTTCAGTATTACAGCACAATACCCTTTACCTTCATCTAAAATTCATAATAGAAAGATTTATAATTTCATTCGGAAATTACGGGCTGGCTGAGCAGTATTCCTGGGAGCAAATTTGCAAATCCTTTGATAGCGTGGGAATGACCCGCCCCGCTCTCCCTGTGATCGGCTGCTACCTGTTGCCTTTGTTAGTTGGATTGGTTAGGTTTAAGCAAGAGTAGTGATTAGGGTTAAGTCAAGAATGTAAGGGTAAGCCAATTAGAGTCAGAGTAACGCGGGCCATTCCTTCACTGTCCTAGGATTTGCAAATTTGCATCCTGGGGGCCTTTGCTGGACCAAGTAAGACGTTCCCGATCACAGAAATAGTGCACTACATAGTGTGTTCACCATTCTGTAGTAGTGTTCAAATTCTCAGTTGTTAATTCCATCCACTATATTGTGCACTATAAAATACCCACAATGCACAGCAAATTTGAGTGTCCATATGATGTACCCTACATTTTACCCCACAGAGTTCACTAAGTAACATACATTACAGAGACAACAGTGAGTGAGTGAGGGAGGGAACAGTTTTCTTTGTATCAGAAAGAATTCTCTTCACAAACATCATCCGCATTAACTCATTATAATGTATTCCTGTTAACGTAAAATATCTCCCATATTTTGTAATTTCTGCAACAACAAAAACAATCAGATTTTCCTCATCATTTCTAAGTAAACAAATGACTGCATATTCAGGCAAATGATCACATGTTCATCTGTACATAAACAAAAGTCAATAATCCAGCACACACACACAGACAGAGACACACACAAGTGCACACAAGCCTTGAAAAGCACCCTTGCCCCCCCACACATGCACATACAGGCAATCTCCTCCCACTGCCAGGGCTGCATATTTGCCAGCAGCCTGTGTGACAGCTGGTCGTGAGGCTCCGTGTTGTGCGATTGAACCGCGGGTAAATGATCTGTGTAAATTGGCCTTTTATGGGACTGTGGGGGAAGATGTTTCACACCCTATTTAACTCTTCATCATTGTTTGGTCAAAAAAAGGCTCGATCTGCAGCAGATTAAGTAGAGTAATGATAAGTAACAGTGATTCAACATTACAGAGAGCAGTAAGAGAGAGAGAGAACACTGAGCAGGCAGGCTGCAGGAATGACATTAATGCTCATCAGGTGATGGATTTTAACCCTTTGATACCTGAGCAAATTGG
>NW_024632517.1:0-1712 GCF_008729295.1 Plectropomus leopardus
TTTGACAGTCTGAAATAAACAAAGACAATAACATTGGCTTCTTCTTTATTGTCCTTTAAGTGCCCAACTGGCTGGAAAGCAGTTTCACTCCCCAGCCAGTTGGGCACTTAACCACCACAACCACACATAACCAGTCCACCCAGTGAAGATATTGAAAATTACCTGAAGGCGAGCGTGAGGACGACGGGAAAGCAGCCTTCCGTGTTTGTCTTCCGCTCCTTTTCTTTCTGGACTGCGGACAAGTCTGCTCGCCCGCATTTTGATCTGGTTGTGAAAAGAAACAAACGGCAAATTACGCGACAGAACACAAGACGCTTGCGTCGTACAATAGTATGCCGTCCAAAACTGCAATTTAACACAGAAATGTGAAGATCGTAGAAAGAGGAACATGATGGAAGCTCACCTTGACTAAAACACAACCGCTGAAGTTCATCCTTCCTTTACACAGAGGAGGGGAAGGACCCGGAGTCACCCCGCAACGTCCGAAACCTCCAAACTCTGCCCGCCACACCTAGCAAACCGCCAAAACGTCACCGGATCGGAACACGACAAGCGCTCCGAGACCACAACATCCAATCTTACTTTCAAAAATTGAATTTTGAAGCCCTGTTTCAAAATGAGACGCTTACCTGTCCGTGGACACGCGCCATGGTGGATACGCTTTGTGGACAATGACCCACACTTTGAAGATTGGAATCCGGCACCGCCACGACGCACCCCTTCTCAGGGTTTCTGAGGGTGGACAAACAACAGGCCGGTCACGAACGCAAGCAGATACAACGCACAAAGCAGTAGGTAGCGCAGAGCGGACGCTTGGCAACGTGGGCCGTGAAACCGATGACTACTGTGTCATTTAACAGTCTCAAATAAACAAAGACAATTAAATTGGCTTCTACTTCATTGTCCGTCGGGCTGCAGAGGACTTTCAGGGCTCCCTCTCCACAAAGCCCTGAGTTCACTGCACATCGCAGGAGTAGCAACAATCAGAGCTATCCAGAACACCGCCGAAACAACTGAGAAAGCCACCTGAACACAAGCCGCGGTCTGATGTTGACAGACCCCAAACACCCAATAACCCCACGTTACATTACCGATGATGTTTCCAGGTGCATCGGAAGATGTCTTTAACAACACTCTATAAACACGTTTGTTTGCGGTTCACGTTATTTTTTCAGCTGGAAGTACAATTTAAAGTCTACTACACATCCCTAACAACCATGAAGATAGGATTACGTGTGGATCGCCGGAGAGGTTTGGTATATCAAAGAATTCTTTAAAAGTCATACCGCCGTATGTCAAGTAATTCAGAGTACAGTGTGTCAAAAACACTCCTTAATAGCCAGTCAGTGTAACTCATTAAATGTATGTCAAAAAATGGTATAGTATTTAAAACTAAACAATACAAGTCATAGTAGGTATGTCAATATATATCACACAATATATATCAATATATAACACACAAAATGTGTCCTTTACCTCCTCGTCGTTGATTGATGATCGCTTCTTTAGCGTCTTGTTGGAGCGGCCGTCTGTGAATACAAATACATTCAGTCATTTTACAACCTGCTAATGACTTAACAGTAGTTTTTTAGCCATGAGGAGGGCTTAGAGTTAACTCCCGATAGCCCTTCAACAACCGTGGACACAGGACCCACAGCCATAAAGCGCACACATCAGAAGGAGACAAAAATGCAACTCTGAAAAGTGACAGA
>NW_024632518.1:0-1365 GCF_008729295.1 Plectropomus leopardus
TTTGTTCATAAAATGAAAGCTGTGTTTGATCATCCTGACTATCAAGGCAATGCATCTAACCGCCTGTTGAATCTTCGGCAGGGTAACAGGAGTGTGGCTGATTATTCTGTTGATTTTTGGACCTATTCTGCTGATGCCAAGTGGAATGAGGAAGCTTTGCGAGGAGTATTTGTTAAAGGTTTAAGTGAGCAAATGAAGGATGAATTGGCAACCCGTGACGAACTTGCTGACTTGTGTTCTTTGGTTTCTCTTGCCATTAGGATCGACAACCGTCTACGTGAACGTCGTGCAGAAAGATTCAGACGTTCTCAGCAGCCATCTGCTTCTCGTCCTCTGCCCTCAACATCTACAAGAATCCAGCCTTCTGTGAGTTCCTCTGTTAGTGCCACTGTTTCACCTCCCGAGGAGGAACCTATGCAGTTGGGGCGTGCCCATATAACGCCTGAGGAGCGTCTTCGGAGAATCAGGGCTGGTGTGTGCATTTATTGTGGCCAAACGGGACACTTTCTGGCAACCTGCCCTATTCGGCCAAAAGACAGGTCATCAGTAGAAGTGGGGGTACTGGTGGGCCAGACAAGATCTTCCTCCCCATCCAAGCCACGATTACAGATACAAGCCACGATCTGTTGTAACCAACTAAACTTGCCTCTTTTCGCCTTAGTAGATTCTGGTGCGGAAGAGAACTTTCTGGATTATGAAGTAGCCATTCAGTCTGGAATAGCCCTGGAACCTCTGGAAAGACCCCTCACTGCCAATGCCCTGGATGGGAGATTGCTGGCTCATGTCACCCAACAAACTGAACCCATCACCTTGGTACTCTCAGGAAATCACAGAAACAATCAGGTTTAACATTATTTCTGCTCCCAAAACACCATTGCTGCTGGGACACCCATGGTTAAAATGTCATAACCCCCACATTGATTGGTCTGCCGGGAGGATTGTGAGTTGGAGTTCGTTTTGCCATTCATCATGTTTGCAGTCTGCTTTGCCTCCCACAGAGGGTGCTGTGGTATTACCCGGTCCTGAGCCTCCAGATTTGTCTTCCGTACCTGCTGATTACCATGACCTTGGTGAGGTTTTCAGTAAAGATCGTGCTCTTTCTCTGCCTCCCCACAGACCTTACGACTGTGCCATTGATCTCCTCCCTGGTGCTCCTTTTCCATCTAGCCGCTTGTATAACCTGTCTCAACCCGAAAGAGAGGCCATGGAGAAGTATATCAAGGAATCTCTGGCAGCTGGCATAATCCGCCCCTCCTCCTCCCCTCTCGGTGCTGGTTTCTTCTTTGTGGATAAGAAGGATAAGACCTTACGCCCCTGCATTGACTTCCGAGGTTTGAACAATATCACAGTGAAGAACAAGTATCC
>NW_024632519.1:0-3075 GCF_008729295.1 Plectropomus leopardus
AAAAAAACTCTTTTAGCTGCTTATGTATGGGATCTCAACTTTTTCAGTCACTATGCAAAGCTCATGACCATAGTTGAGTGTCTGAACCCAGATAGACTGGTAAATTCAAAGCTTTGCCCTTGGGCTCTTGTCCCTTTTCACCTCAACAGCCTGACACAATGCCTGCATCACTGCTGATGCCGGACCAAACTGCCTATCCATCACACACTCCATTTTTCCCTCACTTGTAAACAAGACCCTGAAATACTTCGGGCAGTTACTTCCCCAACCCACAGAGAGAAATCCTTTATTTTCTGTCAGAGAACCATGGCCTTAAACTTGGAGGTGCTGTGCCTCATCCCAACTGCTTTACACTTGATTACAAAACACTCCAATGCATGCTGGAGGTCACAGTATGAAGAAGCCAACAGAACCACATCATCTGCAAAAAGCAAAGATCCAGGTCTGGGGTCCCCAAAACGGACCCCTTCCTTCCTCTGGCTTTACCTTAAGATCCTTTCCATGAATATAGAAAATAAATAAAAAAAATCAGTGTCAAGGGAAAACCCTGGCAAAAGACAACACCAACTGGGAACATGGCTGACTTTATGCTGAGTATGCTAACACAGCTTTAGCTTTGGTCATACAGGGACTGGATGGCCAGAAGTACAACCCCAGTGCCTCCTATTCCCACAGTCGATCCCACAAGACTTCCCAGGACACATGGTTGTAAGCCCTCTTCAGGACAAAAAAACAAAAAAACACATGTAGACTGCATGGGCAAACTCCCATGATACCTCGAGCAGCCCTACAAGGGTAAAGATCTGGTCTACTGTTTCAAGACCAGGACAGAATCTGCACTCCTACTCCTTAATTCAATATCCAACAATTGTTTGCGGCCTCCTTTTCTGCACCCTGGAGTTAACTTTCTCAGGAAGGCTGAGCAGTGCGATACCTCGATAATTGGAGCACACCCTCCACCCCCCCCCCCCCCCCCTTTTTTTTATATGGGAGCCACCAACCTATCTGCCACTCCACTCCACAGTCACTGTAACTGATCTCAATGCCACACTAAAAATGCGTGTCTGCCAAGACAGCCAAACAATGTCCAAAACCTTTAGCATCTCAGGAGCAATCTCATCCACACCTGGCATCTTGCTGACAAGGAGCTTTCTGACTACATCAGGGACCCTGAGCCTTCGGACTGAGACAAGCCCTGCTTTTCTCTCCTCACAGTTTGCCAGAATTGCCTTGACTCTGACCAAGACTCCCTCTCTGTAGCCTCCCTGAACTTCTCTCAAACCTGGGTCTTTTTCATTGGCGACTGCTTCAGCTGCAGCCTTCTGGCCAACCAGTCTGTGCTGTTTCAGGGGACGCTTTGGCCAAAACCCACCAAAAGCCCTCTCTTCTCTACCTGATGGCCTCCGTTACTGCTGGCGTCCACCAGCAGGTTCTTCTATCGGTGCCCTAACAGGCACCAATGACCCTCTGACCACAATTTTTAGTTTAAATAAGTTAGTTTATTTTTTTTTCCTCCAAAATGGAGGACCTGAACAAGAACCACTTAGAGTCCATGTCCCAACCTACCCCAGAATGCATGAAAAGTTCTTCCAGATGTGTGAGTTGAAGACTTCACACGTCTGGAGTTGAAGGGGCCTCAGCTAGACATTCCCAGTTCACCCTCACTACATTTTTAGGATTACCAAGACTATCCAGCAGCCTCCCCTTCCACCTGATCAACTCACCACCAGGTGATGAACACTTGACAACTCTGCTCCACTCTTTACTTTAGTGTCAAAGACATATAGCCATAGATCAGATGATTGGACCACAAAGCCAGTCACAGATCTTTGGCCTAGGGTGTTGTGGTACTATGTACAATTAAACACCTCCCTATGCTTGAACATGGTGTACGTATGTTATTACCAATTGATGACTAGGACAGAAGTCCAAATCCCTAATACTACCCCCCTCCTTCTCAGTCATTGCCCAGGTGAGCATTGAAGTTCCCCAGAATAACTATGGACTCCCAGCTCAGTACCCTTTCCAGGACACTGCCCTGAGACTCAAAGAAGGCCAGGTACTCTGAACCATTGTTTGAAGCATAGGCGCAAACAACATTCAGAAACCTTTTCTCAGCGACTCACGTTTGCTCCAGTTCCTTCTCTGCTAGAGAGGTGACATTCAACTTCCCCAGATCCAGCCTGCAATGCCGAGGCACAGCATGCCTGGATCTCTGGCCCTTGCCTGCTGCCTGGCACACAATGCACACATTGCATACACAACACCTGACCCCAATATCTATCGCTGCAGGTGGTGGACCTTCAGGGTGGCAGCACCATATTGTCTATTCAGGTAGAGCCTGACCGGCCCCAGGGTTTTCTTGAATAGTTTATAGTCTGGCCACTCCCCTGGGACCGCTTTGTCTTCAGAGACTCTGCCAGCAGTTATTTGCCCTGGAAAACACAGCTTCCAGGATCACACCTCAAGCCTCGAATGCAAATGTGTTCAATTCTGGCTCTAAAATAACAAAATGGCAACAGCAATATTACTGAACTCGAGATTCAAAAACAGCAGTCACAAACCAATGGGTGATGTCACAGTAGCTGAGTCCATTATTTATACATTCCATTAGTGAATTAACATTAATAATAATTTTAAAATACTAATAATAATAATAGTTCATTTTATTTATAGAGCACGTTTCATGGCACTCAAAGACACTTTACATAAGTAGTTAACAATCATAAAAACAGTACACACTAAAATACATTTCACACCCAATGTTAATCCCACATCAAAAGAAGTTTTGAGAAGGTAAGTTTTGATTGATCTGGGAAAAATTGCAGCCCTGAATATTTTTGGGAAGAGAGTTTCAGAGGGAAGGGCTGGCAATGGAGAAGGCTCTGTTGCCCCAGTTCTGGTGCTTAGTTCAGAGAAGTGGAAACAGGAGGTTGGCGTAAGAAGAGCAAAGACTGCAGTGAGGAGTGTGGCAGTAGAGCATGTTGGTGAGGAAGGAGGGCCTGGTTATGGATGACTATGTGAGAAAGGAGAAGGACTTTGAGCTTTTAGAAGACAGTGGTGAGCTGATCACTC
>NW_024632520.1:0-1131 GCF_008729295.1 Plectropomus leopardus
GGGCAGCCATTCGTCATCCAAAGGGCCTTCAGGGACAAGCTGTCAAAATGGCCAAAGGTGCAAAACAAAGACGCTGAAGGATTAAGGGCTTTCTCTGATTTCCTAAATGCCTGTCTCCAAGCCATGCCTCACGTGAAAGGTTTGGAAATCTTGAATGATTGTGAAGAGAATCAAAAGCTGACACAGAAAGTCCCAGATTGGCTAGCAGCACGCTGGAGCCGCCAGGTCTCAATAGCCCTCATGGAAGGTGAAGACTTTCCCACTTTCAAAGTTTTTGCTGCATTTGTGTCAGTTGAAGCGGAGATAGCATGTAATCCAATCACGTCCCTGCATGCTCTGCACTCATCTAACTCATCCTATGTCAAAAGAAGCACAAATGAAACAAAGGGAAACAAAGTAAGTGTCTTCAGCACTCAAACAAACGCAAACACTGAAAATTCGAGGTCAAATGCTGGAAAAGAAAGGCCTCCCTGCATGTGGTGCAAAGACGACAAGCATCAACTACCCAAGTGTACAAGTTTCAAGGAAAATTCCCTCGATGAACGACGAGAGTTCATAAAAGACAATAAGCTGTGTTATGGATGTGTCAAACCTGGTCACAGTGCCAAAGAATGTCGTCACCGTCACAGTTGTGAGCGGTGTAAAGGAAGGCATCCCACCTGTCTACATGATGAAAACTACAAAAGACAAGAGGAAAAGGACAGACCTGTAGTCATGGACAGAAAGAAATCTACAGCTAATGTGAATGCAGCTTCAAACTGTGCAAATGAAATTGTGACTGCTAGCCCACTCTGTGTCACTAAAGAAGATCAGTCATGCAACACGTCCATGATCGTACCTGTGTGGGTCTCCTCTGCTATGCAGCCATCCAAGGAGCAGCTCGTCTATGCACTGCTAGACACCCAGAGTGACAGCACCTTCATTGAGAGAGAAGTAAGTGATGAATTGCAACCAAACACTTTTCCTGTACAACTGAGGCTTACTACTATGTTGGGAAAGAGCATGATTATGAAAAGTGAGAGAGTAGAGGGACTCCGCGTCAGAGGCTATAGTTCAAGTGTTTACATCGACCTTCCTCCTTCTTACACAAAAGACTGCATCCCCCTGAATCGTGATCACATACCTACCCAT
>NW_024632521.1:0-1036 GCF_008729295.1 Plectropomus leopardus
AACTGAAACAGAAAATATGCCAGACCCAAAATAAAAGGTGTCATGAAACAAAAATTCAGTGATTCACACAATTTAAAAAAAAATTAACAGAGCATTAATAACATCGCAACTCATATTTATGGGCCCTAACACACCAAGCCAATAAATGGCCTTTGGTCAATACCGGGCCATCTGTGAGTGTCTGGTGCCCGAGTGTTTCCCACACTGTTGGCACTGATCAGCTCTTATCAGCCTTGTCAACTTTTTTTTGGCTGATTATGCATGTTGAGTGTAACCACATAATTTTGTAGTATAAAGTGGTGGGGGCTTTTTGTTTTTGTTTGTTTGTTTGTTTTTTAACCTACATTCTAAGTTAAATTTTGAAAAGAGACTATTTACATTTAATGAGTGGAAACAGTCCATTTGTTGTGAAAACGCATGTTTATTTTGGAAAGATTCAATGCATGCAACTTGCATAAATTGACCCACCATTTAGGGTATCAGATCATTGATATTTCACAAGTTAGGAATGAGAATGTGTCGGCTTACCTGAGCAAGTGAGGTTAAAAATGGATGAGGAGATCCCTGGTTCTACACACTGACTCGCAGCAGAACCATGACGAACACAGAACGGACGGATCACCCACACAGGACTGCGTGAGAATCCCGTAATCAATTCCACAGAAACATCAGAGCCGCAATCCAGCTCACCACACACAACAACTACATGCGATGGAGTCCAGTGAGCGTGAATCTTAATTTCGCTCACTGGTCTCCATTCTCCAAGATGTTTAATTTCCAGCATTCCTGCACAGCGACTGGCTCCTCCCACCAACCTGACTGACTCTGAACAAAAACAAAGACAATCTTTGGTAAAGAAAAGGATTTAACCCCTAGGGCCAGCTTTAATATTAAACACACTCATAAAGCTCTGTGCACAAAATGTGCTTTTCCAAATCCAGCTTTAAAACATATTATACATTAATATTATTTTCTTCTCTCAATGGGCTTATATTTTAACCAACAACAAATCTAATAATAAATACCAAATATTCAT
>NW_024632522.1:0-2890 GCF_008729295.1 Plectropomus leopardus
TGATGAGTGACTCTGTATTTGTTAAATATCTAGAAGACCAATGGGAACTGTTTATGTCTACAAATGATACACCAGGCGTCAGTGCTTCTACTCTGTGGGAGACGGGCAAAGCTTTTTTAAGAGGCTCCATTATCTCATTTTCTGCTGCAAAGAAGAAGAACTCTCTTACTAAACAATTAGAACTTGAACAGCAAATTGTCAATTTGGAGACAGACTTTAAACAGTCCTCCTCACCTTTGGTACTTGAACAATTAGATGCAGCCAGATCCGCTCTAGACCAATTACTCACTCAAAAAATAGAAATGGCAATATTTTACACAAAACATAGATTATTTGAATCTGGAAATAAACCTGGACGTCTCCTTGCCCGACTTGCACAGGGGAAAAGCGGATCTTATGCAATATCCTCTCTCAAAGACAAAAAAGGTCATTTACATTTCGAATCTAAAATGATCTGTAAAATAATGAAAGAGTTCTATCAGGAGCTCTACTCTTCAGAATGCGGTGACAAAGCAAATCCTGGTGAATCTTTTTTTAATCAAATTCATCTCCCAGGGTTATCAGAACAACAAAGTTTGGATTTGGGTAAACCAATAACAACTCAAGAGGTCCTGGAGGCCATACAATCCTTAAAAAGTGGAAAGGCCCCAGGCCCAGATGGCTTTGGGCCTGATTTTTATAAAAAAATGGCCAAAAAAATTGTTGGCCCGTTGCTAAATGTATATAAAGAATCATATATACGTGGAGCACTTCCTCCAACTTTTAATATGGCACATATCTCTCTAATTCTAAAAAAGGATAAACCCCCAGATTTGTGCACATCTTACAGACCGATTATTTTACTCGGAGTAGATTGTAAAATTTTGTCTAAAATTCTGGCTAGGAGACTGGAGGAGGTGTTGCCAATTCTGGTAAAATCTGACCAGACGGGCTTCGTTAAGAACAGGTACTCCAACTCCAATATGAGACGGCTCTTAAATATTCTTCAGTTTTCACAGAATAAGAATTATAGAGCTCTGGCAATTTCACTTGATGCTGAGAAAGCGTTCGACCGGGTGGAGTGGGGGTACCTGTTTGACGTTATAAATAAACTCAATCTTGGCCATGCATTTGTGGGATGGGTTAAATTACTGTATAGTGCTCCCACTGCAGGGATCTTGGTAAATGGTTCGATATCTGAGTGCTTTCCCTTGGGTAGAGGAACCCGCCAGGGCTGTCCCCTCTCCCCTCTTTTATTTGCTTTGGCTTTGGAACCACTGGCGGAGGCTATAAGAACACATCCTGAAATTTCAGGAATTAAACTGGGGAACACTGAATATAGAATATCTCTTTATGCTGACGATGTAATATTGTTTGTTACAAAACCAGAAACCTCCATACCAACTTTACTTTCTATTATTAACCAATTCGGTCAGATTTCTGGTTATAAAATTAATTATGATAAATCTGAAGCCCTTCCGCTAGGCAATCAAAGGGAAAGCTGGGACCCCCCAGCCAATTTTCCTTTCAGGTGGTCATTTGGAGGTTTTACATATTTAGGTATAAAAGTATCGGCAACTACTTCAGACTTGTACAAATTAAACTTTAAGAATATTTTATATTCGATAAAAAGTGATCTGAATAGGTGGTTTGACCTCCCGCTGTCATTAATAGGCAGGATAAGTTTGATAAAAATGAACATCCTTCCTAGGATACTCTATCCTATGCAAATGTTGCCTCTAAAAATAAACAAAACCACTTTTTATGAGATCGAGAAATGTTTGTCAAAATTTATATGGCATGGAAAGAAACCTAGGCTTAAGATGAAGGTTCTGCAGCTTCCGTATGACAGTGGGGGTCAGGCACTACCCAATTTACAATTTTACTACTGGGCCTGCCACATACGTATTATATCAGGGTGGTTGCACTCAATCCTACATCAACCTGACCCACATGTGGATAACTGGTGCTGTGAGTCCTTCTCATTACTGAGTCTCTTATCTTTGGATTTAAATAAGCTCCCAGTGGAGGTAAAAAACAATGACATTTTGTTTGTAACATTTAGAGTTTGGCATAACATTAGGTGTCATCTTGGGCGGAAAAATTTCTCAAGTGCAATGCAGCCTCTTATTAACAATGTGACATTTCCCCCAGGCATAGGCCATAGTATATTTAATAACTGGCACAACAAAGGTTTAAAACTAATATGTAATTTTTTTGAGAAAGATGTTTTTTTGTCTTTTGGACAAATTCAGAACAGGTTTGGAATTCCGCAAAAGGATTTTTTTGGTTTTCTCCAGATGAGACACTATGTTCGGTCTTCTCTCTCTTTTCCAGGAGACCTACCAATCCTTAACCCAATAGAAATTTTTCTTCTCAAATTTAACGAGAATACCATTCCTCAAAAGAAATTTATTTCTCTTTGTTACACAACACTAATGGAATTGAATTCTCAAACGGCCCACAGTGCTAGGTCTCTTTGGGAGGCAGATATGGGGACTGAGCTTAGTGATGAAATTTGGTCAAATGCATTTGTGTCTGCAAAAAAAATCTTTACTTGTAATAGACTTAGAGAGAACCAATATCGTATTTTACACAGACTCCAACGTACTCCTCATTTTCTGCATAAAATTTCACCCCAAATCTCACCTTTCTGTATAAAATGTAAAAACAGTGTAGGCACGTATTACCACTGTGTCTGGCAATGCCCACTTATACAAAGATTTTGGAGAAATGTTGCTACAGAGCTTCACTCTATTTTTCATCAACCGATTCCTGTTGACTCCATGTTGTTTTTGTTTGGCCACTCTGTGAGGCCAATTGTGTCACCTGGTCAGATGATGGTATTGTGTAAACTTCTCCATGTGGCAAGAAGGTGCATACTACTTCAATGGATTCAAGTACATCCTCC
>NW_024632523.1:0-4530 GCF_008729295.1 Plectropomus leopardus
CATCAATTGTTAGGAAGCAGGGTGGATGGATTGGTCAAACAAATACAGGACTTTGACCCAGGAAACTGTTGTTTTTGTCCCAGACCAAAACTCAATGCTGAGTTATTTCAATTGAGTGTTATTTACTTCATGCATGTAATATACTTCCTTACAAACATTAACCCAAATCATTTCCAAACCATGATCTTTTCTGCCTAACCTTGTAGTTTTGTTTCCTACAACCGCAACTCCTTCACAATTTTACATTGCTGTGGCATCGGTTCACATGTTACGTATGTGACTGGACTTTAACCAAGGATACCACTGTTTGTGTCCTGTGTGAAACAAAAAGTCAACATTGAGTTATTTTAAGGTACCTAGACTGATGTAATGCAAGTGATACATAACGCTGTGTACTTGATGTCACTTAACGTCATGTATGTGATGTTATATCACATAGATAATAGAAACACTTGTTTTGCCCCAAACCATTATTTTTCCCAAACTTAACTTATTAGTTTTGTTATGTAAACCTAACCAAACTGTGACTCTTTCATCATGTTAACCAGGTGTTTAAAACATTTGTGATGAAGTCATGCCATTGGTAGGGGTACTAACTTAGGAGAAGCTCATGTAAATAGTGTTAGCGGATGGGCCAAGGATGCAAATTTGTGTTTCCTAGGATGGCAAGGCATGACCCGGCCTACTCTGCCTTACTCTGGCTCTGATTGGCTCTACCCTGATATTCTAACCTAACCTTCTAACCATCTCACTCCTCATTCCTAAACTTAACCAACAAAGGCCAAAAGCAGGCCACTAGCCAAACAGAGGGAGATTAGGGCAGTTCACACCTTGCATCCAAGGAAAAGCAGTAGGATTTGTTGAAATGTGATGGCATGCTAGGCCAGCCACCTAATGTAGGTAAATAGCATGCTGGGGTTTTATTCAGCTATCAGCTAATGAACTACACTCTACTACATATACAGCACATATTAATATGATATAAAACATCTTAACCCAGCCATACATTTGCTTTATTTTCCAGAAAACGTTTGTCCAAATAAAACTCCAATTGGGGTCTTTTCCAAGAGGCCCGTTTAATTTATTTATTGAGCAGAATCTGACAGGTTCTTTTTTTTTCTTTTAGTTCCTCTTTCAGATTTGACAGGCTTTGGGGTTTCATTCAGTGCAGTTATCTAGATAACTCAGTAAATCTGCTCCTTGGATGAAAGCCCCTGCTTTGATTCCAGACCCTCTGACTGCTCTGACAGCTAATCGGTCTGATTACAGCAAAACCCTGCACGTAAGATCCTTTGCAATGAGTGGCCTGTAGAATTGCTTGGACAGAGCAGGAAAGAGCATAAAAGCAGATGCCGAATATAATCGAAGTGAAGTCAGAGGCCATTGAAAGAATAAATACTGAGTGCATGATAGGAGAGATTGATCAAAACAAGTAGTTAATCCTGAAGGGAATGGCCGTGTACACCCAACAACTACCCTTGTAGCTTTGTGTCAACTGTACTCCGTTTACTTACTAAACACACCTATCGTGTGCTTCATTCTTGTTTACACAAAACTTTGTTTGCATGTTTCCACAGACTTGATTCACCATATCTGCACTTGAGTGATATGAGCGATATAAGAGACAAAGGAATGTAAGGATGTTGGTAATCTGATGAACAAACTTTCGGCCACAGTTGAGCGTGTATTGTAGCAGGTGCGCTGAGTGCCAGATCAAAGGGTTAACATTTTCCTGTAGTGTGGGTGGAGTGATTAAAGGCACACATCTCAAAATTAGAATGTAGACGCTGCAGGTCAGGACCTTGATCAGAGAGCCTTCACCCATCTGTCTGCCGCTTTGATGACCACATCCATGCACATCACATTTCCTTCAGTTATGCAAGAGGTTACCGTCCGTCCAGACTTAACCAAATGTTGAACACTAATCCTTAAATGGTATCCAATCAAGAGCAATGCACCCTTGATTTCGACAGAGTAGTTAAAGGAGAGATAATAGTTTAATCTACATGTTGGGGAAAACGATCAAAGTCCAAAGACAACAAAATGTGACAAGTGTTTCACCGGCTTTAAGGCACTTGTTTTTCTGAAAATGCTTCTTTTAAAATCTCCACAGATGGTAAGACTCTCCTCGTAGTTTCTCCTCTACTACACTTCTCTGTGTTTTTATAACCCTAACCTTAATCCTACCGCCTTTCTGTCATCACAACACAACAGCAATGCCCTCTTTATTCCTTGTGCTTTATCAGTTGTGACAGTTGTGCTCTCCAGAGCAGGCTGCAGGCTTTGACCCGAGATCCTTGAGATAAGGAGGGATTTCACATACATACACACAGCACTTAAAGGCATCAACGCTCTCCCTTACCTTCCAAGTCTGGTCCTGTGCAGGTCCAATCCTAACATTGTTCCAGGTTGTAGATGTAAAAAGAAATGTACGCACAAAAAGAGAGAGTCAGGTATTTACAAAGGTGAGTCCACTTATTCTCACTCAGACCATCGTGCTTTTCTTCTCTCTGAAGTCCGAGTGCGTTGGCTCGTGGTAGGTCGTTATCATGTTGGCAGTGTCCCACCGTGCCACCGGGGCAGGAGAGCTCTGCATCACCACCAGCCTGATGGGAGACTGAGTCGGCTGCGGGTCCGGGGCGTATTCTTTGGTGGGATCTTTGCCCCGGCAGTCGTACATGATACACGATATCAGGAACACCAGGAGCAAGATAACGTAGCTGGCGATGAGGATGCAAAGATTCAAAGTGACAGGATCGATCTCCTGGTAGTTTTCCAGAAAGCCCATGGTGCCCGCTTCATGCTGGGCGGCCCTGAGGCCTCGAAGAACAAGCACCTCAGAGCAAGGGGAAGGTAGAAGGTATGGATAGCTGCTGCAGACCGAGAAACACTAAACAAGCCTGGCGACAGCAGGACTATCTCCCTGTCTATCCTCTTCAATCTGTCTCTCTACTGTCCTCCCCCTCCCTCCATCCACCTCACTTCTGTCTCTCACCTCTCTGTTTCAGATGAGCGCCGTGGATACGTGGCTTTGTGGTAAAAATACTTTAATCCGCGCCACTCCTCCAACCTTGAATTTCTGCGATCAATGGCTCCCTTTAATAACTTAAGCCTCAATTGTAACTCAGCAACTGGGACAGACTCTGTGTTATATCATCTGCTAGCAAGTGGACATTAATTACTGTGTATGTGACGTATTTGAGAGTATATCTTGTGTGCATGTGTGAGTGTGTTTGTGTGTGTGTGTGTGTGTGTGTGTGTGTGTGTGTGTGTGCGTGGTGTAATCTTAATCTTGATTGTGAGTGGGGATTGACGGAGGAAGCCATCTGGCTAAACAGAGGCCGCACAGCGCGACTAAAAGGCCACTCAGAAAATGCCAACATGCTAGCAAAAGACTTCATGAGAAAAACTCTTCCTTGTAAAATCTATGACTTCACATAATTTTGTTGAACATGGAATCTGGACAGCTTAAAGCACTTGTCTTCCTCTGTGTCAGACTCCTCTTTGCAGGCTACCAGGGAATAAGAGACGGGATTATCATGGTGGACAGCAACTCCTCGGGTTTATAATCTCTGTTGATGCATGACAAAGCACGCCATGGTGGCGTGGGTCTGCAGGCCTGAAAATGTGTGTGTTTGTGTAGAGGTGACACTTCAGTTGCGTGTGTCTGAACAAGTGATCTGGATTTCTTGTTGTGAGGCAGTCATTTGAGATTACTGTAGATTGATGGACAGCAGAGGGCAGCAATAAGCAACATTAGCAGTGAGTGCAGAACCACAAGAAGCAGAGCTGGAGGCTGAACTTTGACCCAGACAAGAACTTCATTAGGCAGGGAGGGGTGTAACACACAGAGTGCAAATAAAGCATGAAAAATAAAGACAATCTGATTGTCAACACGTTTCGTCGCATGTCCTTCCTTTTTAAAAACTTTTTACCTTTTGCGTAATGTTTGATTAAGACTGCACAGTGATTTTCGGCATGTTTTGAGACAAAATTATGCTAGGGAAAAAAAAGAAACTTAGTGTGTATACACTTAATGTGTGTGTGTGTTGGTGATTGCGACAACTATTGCTCTATTGTGTAGTGCACACAAAAGAGAGGAGACTTTGCATTAGATGGAAAAAGTTAGTTATGAATATCAGGTTAAGGAAATACAGTTCTGGTTTCCTCATGTACTGCTTGAATTTGAGATTTTGGACTATTTGTGCTCATAATGCTTCTTTCAGACACACATAGGTGTTTGTTTTTGTTATGTTTCTTTTCTGTAGAAATGCATGCAAAAAGTGTATTTTTATCTAGAAATGCATCATTTGCATAGTTTAATATAACATAAAAAATGGTGATATGTGTTAGGGTTTTCTTTCTCTCTCTCTCTCTCTCTCTCTCTCTCACTTTCTCTCTCTCTCTCTCTCTACCTAGTGTTTTATTTTTCATCTAATAATGTGTAGAATCATACAAATCTTTTTTTTCTTAAACTCTGAGCCCTAATCTTCACTTCAGTAGCACTATCATACACCAAACGTTCCAGTT
>NW_024632524.1:0-1167 GCF_008729295.1 Plectropomus leopardus
TCGCTCACGCACGTGCGTCAGTAAAAGTCATGGAAACTGAACATGTTCTAAGAAGCCCTATAAAAGCCGCCGGACTTCGAGAATCTTCATTTGCACTTGGACTTGATACGAGTTGACCTGCAAAACCCGTCTGCTGTAAAGTTGGAAACAACGTCTACAGAAGAAATTGTTGGATATCTGAGCTGAAAACTACACCTGAAGCTACCTGCTGAAAGATGGCGTCCGGACCCCCCGCGGAGGAGCACCTGCTGGCCCGTATCAGGCGCTGGATCGCCTCCTTTGCTAGTAAGACACCTTGTTATATCATGTCAAATGTAGTTTTGGGGATTTATTGATTAATGTTGCACATATAGCCCACTTATGAGAGAATTTCGACAAAAAATGCATTTAATTATGGTAAATTATTGAATTTGAGGAGAGTCTATTAACAAAATGCTAATTGACCTGTTAGCAAAACACAGCTTTTGGTGATACTCGATGTTTTTCGGTGTAAAATGATTTTTATGAATTGAATTTACTAAATTTGGCGGGAGAAGTGTGGAATGTGTTAATGGTGGTGTATTGATTCTGAGACACTGATATTTTTGTTTGATAATTGTGAATTTTCCAAATTTTTTGTCGAAATTTAATGAAACAAAATGGCGACGGGGCCATTTTTCGAAAAATGCAAAAAGGGCCATTTTTCGAAAAATGCAAAAAAGATTTGTTGATCTTGAGCGCCATGGAGACGATGGAAGGTGTGGGAGCGCAAGTCCAGACGTCAGAACGCGCAGGTGTAAACAAACCGGGGCACGTTTCTCTGTGTAGATTGTGTAGAGCGTTGAGGCTGCTGTTGTCTGGTCCTTTTAAAGTTTAAATTTATCACATAATTAGATACATCTTCGTTCAAATTCCTTAAAAATGCACAAACAGGTTGCTATATTACTCTGAGTCTGAATGAGAATTGACTTAAAGTGTTTGACAGTTTTTGGACCTAAAGGCGCTCAGTGATCACTCAGAGCTCATACTTAAAATATCACTATTATCAGAACATTACGATATGCTTTGCTCGTTCATGTGGTATTTTCTTATGAAAGTAATCGATGAGTTGTTTTTCGTGCTGTGACTGTGCGCGTCCTGCATCCAAAGTGTCACCGTCTCCTCCGTGCTGCATGATTTGAACTCATA
>NW_024632525.1:0-7845 GCF_008729295.1 Plectropomus leopardus
CTTCAGAAAAGGAGATTACAGATACCAGTCCAAGGCAGTCCACTACATTCCCCCACTCGATTCAAGGTGAGGTGTCCAGGAACTTTGGATCATCATGGTGCAGGCAGTCCTTGGCTGGGAAGAACAGGTAGTATAGCAACAGTTCCTACAATCAAAGTTGATGTCTTTGTAGTAAGGTACCTACGATACTATTGATTAGTGATTTCTCTTTTAAGAAATGGTGTTTTACCTAGCAAAGACACAGAATTTTGAACTAATATATGAATGGTTTGATCTAAAACAGTGCAATTTGCCTGTTACTTGATAGTGGGACCAAAGCAAACAAGAAAACATAAAATAATAAAAGGGAAATTCTCTTTTTTTTTTTTTTCCTTTTAAAAAAAAAAAAAAAAATCATAAAAGAACACTCAAAAAGGAAAGGAGACGAGAGTGGCTAATCTGAGGTGAGGTTACACACTACTCCTAAAGTGAGAGAGTCATGCTAGCTTGGGTTATAGGTTAATCATATACGAGCTCTAGGATAGTAGGGGTGACCATCAGCTCAGTCTGGGTCATTTCGCTGTCCCCGTCGACGTCTCTTAAATCTTGGTTAGTAGGTCTCTGCTCGGGCCTCTTGCGTTTAGTCAGTCGCGCTAGACCACTGTGACACTTATCCAACTTACATTGCAGGGCCTGAGTGCGCTTGGCATAGAAAAGGGCTATTCCAAAAGTTAACAGATATCCCAGACCTACTATGGTGGCTAACACAGTGTCGGCTGACGACCAAGCATAGTTCAGGGGCTGACGAGGTGTTTCGTTCTGAGAAGCAATTTCTTTAAGAACCTCGTCAACAGGGGCGACCTCAATGGTTTTAGTTCCCTCATACTGTAACTGGGCGATGGTGGAGGGATTTAGCTCTAAGGTGTGTTTGCTAAAGAAGTCAGACACCTCAATTTGGCTCTCGTATTGCTCGGGGTTCAGATGGTAAAGAGCTACTTCGCCTATATGCAGGATAGCGTTCTCTGGTACGTCGATCCATAAGGTTTGAGCAGGTAACGTGATACGCGTGGTGGTATCGTGTTGATCGTAAGTCAAGGTAGCAACTCTTGCTGGAGTATTAACTAGCCAGCGGTTTCCAACTATCTCGGCCTGAGTGGTGGTAATTTGGGAGCGAGGAGTAATAGTTGTTGGACAACGGGTGTTGCTTTTCATAGGCTTGAGTCCGCACAGTCCCTCCGTATTATCGCGCATAAACGGCTTACTGGGACATAGGTAGTGGATCTCTTTGGTAAGAGTGCACAGATGCAAATTTGGGGCGAGGTACAAATCAGGGTGGTTGTCATGGTAGGCGATCACGGCTGGTGTCTGCACCTTGACATGCGTATCGCCTTGCCAGAATCCAACATTGACCACATCTTTTAACCGATAGATGCTTTCCGACGCTATTATGGGTAGGTTAACCAGGAAGGCTATTTCACGGTCTTCTGGATTAACGTAGATCGGTACAGCACTACCTAAGGTGTATGCAAGGTGTGCCTGAAGGGGCGTAACAATCTCTTTAGTAGCTGATGTCAATAGATCCTGTACCAGAGAAAGTGGGACAAGGTAACGGGGAATCCTCCCAATGGCCAGACTGTCCACGGAGGACCCAATATCTCGCAGCATGTCAGCCATCAGCATATTTACAAGTTGTGTGTGAGCGTAATCCACCTGTACTACTGATAGGAGGGCGTTCACTGCACGCATGGTTTTGTTAAGTGCCACACTGTGTGTGTTAACTACCAGAACAGTGCCACGTACGGTCTGCCCGATAGTCTGCAGCTGCGTCTGTTGTAGGTTGATCTGAGCTCGGATGGCTGGGATCTCAGCTTCCAACTCACCCACATGGCGTTTGACAGTGGACAGGCTGACAGCGTTCACAGACGACAGCCCTATGCTGAAGAGGGAGCCAAAAGCTGCAGCAGCTGTCAGCAAACCTCCTATGAATCGCTTGGACCTCCTGTTGTGTCCCGCCAGTTCAGCCTGAGTGATGGTAAACTTCTGTAACTGCTGTAGCATGTGTGTGGTGTCTGCTTCAGCGTGCTGCAGGACCTGTCTACTCCAGCTCGTACCAGCCCAACTGGTTAACCCAGAAGTGATTGGAACATTTTCCCTGAGAACGTCTAGGGGATTCAACCTGACAAACACTTTCTGTGTGTGCAGGTGGCAGTCAGTAATCAGCAGCCCAGATTGCTCCTTAAGAACAATTCCCGAGCTTGGTCCTGGCTCTACCAGGTCAGAGGCGGCGGGGGCAGTTGACAGGCCGAGGATCAGGAGGGCGAGCAGCCAAGACATCCTGATGGAAGAAACATGCATCGTTAGGGATCTTGTCTGGTGAATTGTTATAGTTTAGATCCAATAAATTCGTACTCAATGGATATTTAGTAACTCCACTCTGAACCACTGGTCAGATGGATCACCAGACAAACTTAAGGTAGTAGATAAACGACAAACAAACAAAAAAATATTCTCACAGTATTGCCTATACTTGATTTTATCTGGCAAAACACCCTCTCTGTGTACTCACAAACAGCTAGTGCACCTTGGTGCTTTTCTTTTATGACCTAACTGGGGCACTGCTGTCCCCTTCGAGTCCCATGGGGTGTTTGTGTGGTTTGATTTGGTTGCGATGAACCCATTTCAGGGTGGGTTCCTTTTGTCCCTTGGTTACCTTGATTTGGTATATCACGGGTGAAAGTTTGTCCGTGATCACATAGGGACCAGCCCAGTGAGGGAGGAACTTGCGTGCAAGTTTTCCCGAGCCCTGGTGGGTCTTTCCAATTGGCTGGACAAAGATGTAGTACCATACTTTGTCCCCCACTTGGAGTTCATCATGAGACGCTTTTTGATCATAGTAGGTTTTGCGACCTTCAGCACTTGCGTTCAGGTTTTTCTGAGCAAAGGCAAACGTTGCCCTGAGGTGTTTGTTCAAGTCTGACACATACTGGTGTGTTGTGTAGGCCGTCGCAATGTTGGCCTCACCTGGCTGGTACAGCAGGTGTATGGGGAGTGTCATCTGTCTGCCAGTCATCATCTCGAAAGGCAACACCCCTGTAGCTGTATGTGGTGTTGCCCTGATGGCCATCAGAACTAGGGGCAACTTCACATCCCAGTCTTTATGGTTAGAGGAGACATACTTCTTTAGTATGTCGACCACTGTTCGATTTGCTCGTTCCACCTGGCCGGAAGCCTGAGGGTGGTGACTAACGTGAAGGTCTGCTTTCACGCCCAGTAGCTGCCATAAATGTTGTGTGACATCAGCTGTGAAGTGTGTTCCCCTATCTGAGTTGACCCGAGTTGGCAGACCAAATCGTGAGAACACATGGTTCATTAGCAGGAAGGCAGTGGTTAGGGCAGTGTCATTTGGGGCTGGTAAGCATTCCAACCACTTTGTAAATGCACAGGTGACTGTGAGGAAGTACCTGTTGCCTCTAACTGACTTTGTCAGCGGACCCACCCAGTCAATTTGCAGGTCTGACCAGGGGAAGGAGATGCCTCTTTGTTGCAAGGGGGCTCTGTGGAGCAGATTTGATGGTTGAAATTGGCAGCAGACTAAGCAGCCTTTGACGTAGTCGGCTACGTCTTTGTGCATGTGGGGCCAATAGGCTACCTGACGAAGCGCTTTGAGTGTGGCTTTGGCTCCTTTGTGGCCTGCACATGGGGAGTCATGGGCATGCATCAACATTACCCCCCTGTGGCTCTGAGGAACCACGAGCGCAGGCGAGGTGAGTTCGTCAGGGACATACACGAGAAGGCCCTTGACGAGGCGGAGAGAGGAGCGGACACGGTACAAGTGTTTCAAGCCAGGAATAGAATCGATATCATCGGGGGAGATATCGTGGGGCGATGCACTGGAAAGCGAGAGGACGAGCCTGTGAATGGCTGGGTCGAGAGCTTGAAGTGTAAGAAGGTCAGAGTCCGAGAAGGCAGGCGCGACTGAGAGGGAGCCTAGGCCTGAGGGGTCAATGAGGTGTCGAGCGGTGGCTCGAGAACGAGTGACGACACAGACAGAAGGGGAGGGAGAGTTGGGGAGCGAGTCTGTGTCAAAGTGCCACGGCGTTCCATTCAGCGCACCCTGTTTAGCTAAAGCGTCCGCTTGGTCATTTAGCTCTTTGTCTTGACCTGGGGCACGAGAGTGGCCTCTGACCTTTTTCCAGTAGACGTGCAAGTCATGGGTTTCCACTAGGTGATCACACGCCATGAACAGTTCCTTGTGTTTGACTGGTTTCTTATTCGAGGTGAGGAAACCGTTGCGTTTCCAACCAGGCAGGTGGCAAGAGAAGCTGAGACGCGCGTAGTTAGAATCTGTGCAGATCAGCAACGTCGTGACACGTTCAGCAACAGCCAACTGGAGTGTGATTAGTACACCCGCGATTTCCGCGTATTAAGAGGATTGGGGGCCGAGCTGAAATTTCTGAGGTGCGTAGGGTGTGTCATCGATCCATACCACACCTGCGCCAGCACGGATGCTGGTTTCATGATGGAAAGAGCAGCCATCGACATATGCGGTGATCATTCCTTTACAGACATTTTGGTCAAAGTAGTGGTGACGTGAGGGTTCAAGCGGCAGAGGCTCGCAGATGGGAGCATCAGTTGATGGGGTGTCATCTGCACATCGTTGACAGGCCGCAAGTTCATCGCCCAAGGGGGTTTTGCGGTTCTGTGCGTACCGTACTTCTATATCAAAGCTTTGCAAAGCCATCAGCCACGAAGCCACACAGGCATTCGTTACAACGCCATCTCTGAGACGTTGGCTGTTGAGGAAGGTTACCGGTTGGTGGTTTGTTTCAACAATTACTTTCTGGCCACCAAGGTAGTTCGAGAAGTGTTTGAAAGCCCATACTGTGGATAACAGTGACTTTTCGCAGTCACTGTATTTGATTTCGGGCGCCAGCAGTGTTTTGCTGGCATAGGCCACCACGCGTTTGTCTGAGTCGTGTATTTGGTACAGACCTGCGCTTAGGCAGTGGTCGGAGAATCTAACTTCCAGATGGAACTCTCGGCTACAGTCAGGATAGGCTAAGCACGGAGCTGTACAGCCTGCTCGTGAGGTTTGCTCCAAGCAAACGGTACGTCTTTTTTTTGTAGGTCAGTTAGGGGTTTGGCAATTTCAGCGTAGTGTTCAATGAATTGCCGGGAGTAGTTGCACACTCCCAAGAAGCTGCGGAGTTCGGAGACGTTGGATGGCGGCTTGATGTTTGTGACGCCCTGAATACGGTTTGCCTGAGGTTCTACACCCTGTGAGCCTACCAAGAGGCCGACGTAGTTGACCTTAGTCTTGCACCATTGGCATTTGGACAGAGAGATCTTAGCACCAGCTGCTGTCAACTGTCCAAGTACATGGCGGATCTCTTCCAGGTGAGACTCAAAGGTGGGGCTGCGCAGCAAGATGTCATCCACATATATAAGAGTGCCGCGCTTTGCAGCATCGGGGCAAGCTTTATTCAAGAAGATGTTGAACTCTGCGGGGGAATTAGCGTAGCCAAACGGACATCTGGTGAATGTGTACTGTCTGTTGCCAAAGCTAAAGGCTAGCTTGTGTTGGTCAGCAGCACATACTGGGATAGTCCAGAATCCTGAGGCCACATCCATGGAGGAGAAGTACTTGGCGTCCCGAATTTTTGGGAGCTCCTGTACTAACTGGGTCATGGGCCACCTGGATAAAGGAACTTGTTTGTTGAGTTTGCGATAATCAATGGTGAGCTGCCATTTACCATTTGGCTTCATTACCGGCCAGATTGGAGCAGAGTAGGTGCTGTTGCAAGGCCGAATGATTCCCCTGTCCAACAGGTCGTCTATGATTTCCTGTACGGGTTCATAAGACGCCAATGGGATTTTGTACTGTCGTACAAAGGTTGGGGGAGCGTCGGGGGCCGTGGGAATGCGCACGGAGTGTAGGGTCGTTAACCCACAGTCTAGAGAGTCTTTGGCGAAAGACTCCCGATGTTCAAGGAGAAGTTCACGTAGTTTACTGCGCTCCTCCTCGTTGCACAGAGCGTCAGCTCCAACCACCACTTCTTCTACTTGGGTTGCGAATTCCAAATCGGGTTCAGTTGTCGTTTTACAGACTGGCTGTGAAGACGTTGTGGCTGGGTCAGACGAAGAGTCTATCGTCAAGACAGTAACCGCTTCAAGAATCATTTGTTCTAGGTCAGTCAGATCAACTCGACAGATGGAGTCGTAACCTGACGGTAGGCAGGAAAAGACAGCAATAGCTCGAGATGGCTTAGTGAACACCACAGCCCCGTCCAAGTGGTCGGGGGTGAGCAAGGGAGGAAGACAACCCATCACTGGGATGCACAATTCGAAGTCATGAAATTTAGTGCTGATCAGCCACCAGAGCAGGGTGGATTTGGGGATCAGAATGTCTCCAGTGGTGCTGTTTTGCGCCAACAAGTAGGTCGATCTGAGGCACAGTTCCATTAGAGGCATGCTTTCTAAGGACAGTCCCAGTTCAAAGAAGAGGGGGGAGGGCTGAAAGAATGCCTGCGAATGATTGAGGCATTGGCCGGGTTGCATGTTTAGACGTATGGACACGTCTTTGGTGTTGGCTGGTACCACAATGTCATGTTCGTTAGCGACTTGGCAAACCTCGGGAATTGTTTGACCCGATATCATGTTTTCCACTTCAGGGAGAGGTGCATCGTCTTTGACTCTCGTGAGTGACCACACAACATTGTTTATGGTGTCCAGGTGAGCACCCAGCCTGACCAACACGTCACTACCAACATATGCCGAGTGTGGGAGATTTGGAGCGATCAGGAAGAGGTGGACCAGCTCTCTTTGGTTCCAGGTCAGTTTAAGGAAACAGACGCCTTCTTCAGTCACAGTGTTTCGTTGGTTAGCATATAACGGAAAGCGAAACGACTTCTTCACAAGTTGTAGGTGGGGGTTGGTCTGCAGCATAGCATTGAACAACTTCTGGCTGATGGCTGACCTATCAGCCCAGAGAGCCAGTGCTACATCGTCCACCTTCACGTCCTGGAGTTTGATGCCATTTACTACCTGCATGAAGGATTCATTGACAGTGGGAGTGACAACGTTAAACTCGCATAAGAAAGTGTCGCGCTCAGCGAGAAGTTCTTTCCGGGGCCATGAGGGTGTTGGTAAAGTGTTGTGTTTTTGTACAGGAGGTTCATCGGCTTTGGTTTTAAGGAGACAACACTGAGGTCCAGTGTCGTGTGAATAAGAGATCGGCAGAGGTTGTCGAACCTGTGCCCAGATCTTCAAGCGTTGAAAGTCGATCAGTGGTTCAAAGCGGTTGAGGAGGTCCTAGCCGACGAGGAGGGGAATCGAATTGAATGGAGACACGTACACAGGATGAACGACACTCATGGAACCAATAGTCAGTTTCACCATGGTCATGGATGTCAACGTAGTGCCTGTAGGAGCGTACGGCTGGATTTCCAGAGAACAAGACTGGAGTTTTAGGTCCCTATTGGATCGGCGGGCTGCCATTAACAGTGTTTCAAACAGGGTTGATGACATCAGAGTTATGTCTGCCGCTGTATCAAGGAGGGCTTCATGTGCTAGAGTGTCTTCAAGCGTTAAAGACAGATAAAGTTTTCGCGCCTTTCTCAGTGAGGTGGCATAAGAACTGTTGGAAAGGTGGTTCAACATGTAAGGCTGATGCATCTTCTTCCACAGACTTATCTTCTGGGCCGAATTGGACCACCAAGACTGCACTAGGGGGAATTGGCTTCTCACCCCCCTGTTCAGATTTGCTGAGTCCATCAGCTGAAGGTACTGGTGTGAGTACTGGCTGAGAATTGATTTCGGGTTGACCAGGGTCACCATAAAGGTCTTCAACTACCACGTCTGGTTGGT
>NW_024632526.1:0-3573 GCF_008729295.1 Plectropomus leopardus
TCATCTTGATATATATTAATATTATCATGACTCACAAACTCTGAGCTTAACATTATTTACTGTTAGTTCCTTTAAATTGCAAATGCTGGGAATTGATGCTTGTATAAATTAAAATCAAATGCAACCTGGATAAAATAATCGACTCAGACTAAAATCAAAGAGCTAAAAAAAAGCCAATAAAGCAGATGCTCTTTCCATTTTTCTCTCTCACCTGTCTTCCTTTTGTTAATGATGAATCCAGCGGCAAAGATTAAGACGAGAGCAAGAACAGCCACTGCGGCAGTGATGGTGATGATCATGTTACCAGGTTTCTCTGTTAAACAAAAGAAAATGAAGAGCTGAACAGATAAAGCAGGATAGAGCAGAAGTAATCCACCATTCATACATACATGTGGGTTTGTTGCTGTGAAGACTGACGTAGAGTTGACTTTATACAGTAAAATCAACGGTTTTGGCTATTATACTGAAAATGTGTCTATACAAATATACTAAAAATCTCACACTGGATTTGAAAGACAGAAACTGACTCCTTAAATAAATAATTTATAACCTCATGAATAAATAAAATTGTAACTTAAAGCTGCAGTTGATAACTTATAAAAAAAGACCATTTTTCATAAACTGTTGCTACATCCTGACAGCACTAAATGAAATAGATAATCTGTGAAAAAAAACATATTCCTCTGCCTCCTCTACTGCCTTGCAGTGTGTTCAATGACACAAAATGACACAAAATCAACAAATCAGAGCCGTGGTCTCCCTAAAGTAGCTGTGTGTCATTGCTTGCAAGCTGCAGTCAAACTGTCAAACCTGGCAGCGCTGATCAAATATGAATACGGCTTCTTTTCAGGAACATATTTTGGTGTACTGTTTAGCTGCAAAATTAGAAAGTTTGCTCCAGCTGGGAAGCAGCACTTGGTATTTTGACCTTCTGTGTAAAAAATGGCATCCACACAGCTGATCTTTGTCATGCAATTTTTTCAGAACATAGTGATATTTTGGCAAATATAAAGTTATTTCGATAAAAACTTAACTGATAAAAAGTTAAAGTCCCCTTCAGTTTCACAAAATAGATGAAATAATGATGTGTAGGTTTCATCACTGGCTTTGTAGAGTTAAGAATGGACAGACAGAACAAACGTGTGTATGGTAAAAACGGTCTATGAACTGCTTTAAAATGACTTAAGGGAAATTAAATGATCACATCCGATCTAATATTGACTAGTTTTGTGACAATTACTCGCAATTGTAAAATTAGCTTAATTGGACGACAAGGGCTAAAACACCCAACAAACCACAGTCCAATTCAGCACCCCCTACGCTCAGTCTTACCCCAGTTGGTCCTGATCACTGCTTTGTCCAGTTTAGTGACGATGTCCTCCATCACATCAGAAAGATGAAACACACACTCGTACTTGTCCCAGTCTTCAGGTGCGACTGATGAAACGTCCAAATCACTGCTCATCTGAAAGGACCCATCGTGGTTGGGGAGGACCTCTCCGGGGTCCACGCCCTCATGAAGCTCCTCTCCATCTTTCCTCCAGAACATCATGGCACTGTTGGGGAAGAAACCTGTGGCGTGGCAGCTGACCGGAGAGGAGGAAGACTTCTGGAGGAGAGACACTGAGGGATGCTCTGGGGTGAGAATGAAGGGAATGAAAGAGAGACAGGGTAAAGAAAGATGAGTAAGAGTGAACATGAAAATAAAGTAAAGATGGAAGAAATTATGAAGAAATGAAATCAAGAGATACAAAGATATGAAACAGAGAAAAAGGGAGAGATACTACATCACCACTGAAGAAAGTGACTACAGTCATTAGGAAAATACCTGACATTTACGTGATTTACAGTAAGACAATGAATCACATGTTTATTGAAACAACAACACTGTCAAACTTTGTCAACTTTTTAACCTGTGCTATACTGTACAGTGGCTATCAGTCTTAGCATTAAGAAATGTAAGAGCACCCACAAATGTCAGCATCTACTAACTGGTGAAGGATAAAACAAAACTTACTGCCACAGAAAAGAGGCCAAAGAGAAGGAAATGTCAGACTGACTGGAGTGATAATAAAATGGTTCAGTCTGAGAAGACAGAATGAACATTATTGTGTTCATGAATCTACGTGCATCAGGTCATGTGATCCTACCTGTTCTCTGCAGAAAGTCTTTGGCAAAGGCAACATACTTCTTAAGCAACTCAGGGTAAACCTGGGTGAGGTCTTTTTCAGTGTTTTTTATTCTAGCTTTATTAGCATCCCAAATCACTTTGATGATGACTGCCTGTGGTTTCGGAGCGATCCATGTCAGAGTCTTCAGGTCAAATGATACGAGGTCTTCTCCATCATAACCAAACTGGTCAAAACCATTAATCTCACCAGTCTCTTCATCCCACTCACAGCCCATAATCCTCTGTAAAATGTGCTTATCTGAGAGACAGAAACAGAGACTGTTATTAACAATTATGATATTTCAGTAGAAAGATGATATTTAGCATATTGTGCAATACATGATGCACTGCTGTCCTCGTGGTCTTTCAGAGTGCTCATGCTTCAAAAACAGACAATCAATGCACTTTTCTCTAACTAATGGAACCTAATTTTTATTACATTTTGACAGTTTAAGAGTTACAATGGCAGCTAATCTTCTGTAAATTCATAAAAGGTTGTAAATTCTTGCATTCAAATCATTATTTACATAAAGTCACACCAAGGTCAACCCATAGTTCGGAGGGTTTTAGGAGCCGACCACTGAGTGCAACGTCCCTGGTGTGAGTCCAGCGGGGGACCTTATCCTTCTCTCCCCATTTTCTGCCATCTGTTATCAGGTGCCATCTAATATCTGCAGCCTTGGATTCTGTTTAGCTGCATTACCACTTTATTTGGAGGTTGATCCAAAACTGAGAGCATCTGCTGTATTGATAATAATAGATTAGTCTGCATGCCAGTTAGATTTCTGTCAGACTTGCTGTGATGTCATTCTGATATCAGCAAGGATAACCTCACCAGATCAAGGCTGCAGCTGTTTTTTTTTAAATTTTTATTTTCATTTTACCACTGTGGCTCTCCACTGACTGCAACACTTCAGTGCATGGTGGAAAAAATCTGGCCCCTGATCTTAAAGCTTAATATCTCAGATATTTGACCACAAACATTATGTGTGTAAGAAACTCTTCATTTTCTAATTAATTATACATAACTAATTTTACGAGTGTATTATTTATTCTCTGAAATAAAAACTTTAAGGCAATCAATGATAAATATTCCAGATGTAAAATCCATATGTTACATAATTGTGATTTATGCAGCAAAACAAAACTTTAAAAGACAAGTGGGATATGCAGATTCTTCAAATAAAACCTGTGCAGACGGATGTCAGAGCACTCAGTCCAATTATCTGACAGGTCAACATGGGAAAAGAAGCATGTCTTGTATTTCTCTATTCCTATATGTTTGTAATTGTGTAAGATATTTTGACTATTGGTTAATGTTTTGTTTGTTATTATCTCGGGCTGAGGGTGAGTTTGAGTCATTAGCAGAACAGTTTATTTGCATACAGAGAAACAGAGAAGAA
>NW_024632527.1:0-5844 GCF_008729295.1 Plectropomus leopardus
TTCAACTCAGCTCATGTTGTATAGTTTTGGGTCCACAAGGAGCAGCCATGAAGATAAACAACAATGAATATATTGATAAAGAATATAGCATTGAAAATAGTGTTCCTCATGTGACTTTGATGGTAGCTGAAGGATATGAACAGAAACATATTGGGGCAATGATGGCAGAAGCAGAAGAGGCCACTTTTACACCACTAAAGGATAACTTTGCTATTTGGAGAAGCGAGGATCAACGGTTCATAAAGATTATGATTTCAGCTCAAGGACAGGGACAACCACAAACGGTGCAGATGACACACGAGTCAATTTTCAGTGCAAAGACACTATGAGAGAGGAAATGTTGAAACAGGTACCAGAATGTCTGTGGTCTCAGCATAGTACGGATATTGGACTTGTGAAGTCAGCTCAACCAGTGAAAGTTGAACTCAAACCAGGCACTGAACCTCCATGGAAGAATCAGTATCCACTAAAGGAGGAGGCAATTCAAGGAATTAAACCACAAATTGAAGGATTACTGAAAGTAGGTGTCTTAAAAATAACTCAGACTCCTCACAGCAATACGCCGTTATTGCCCACAAAGAAGCCAGATGATTCCTACCGAATGGTACATGATTTGAGAGCTGTAAATGAAGTGGTGGCTGACTTTCCAGCAGATGTACCTGATCCACATACTTTGTTAGCCCAAATCCCTCCAGCTGCTACACATTTCACAGTGTTAGATTTGTGTGGAGCGTTCTTTAGTGTGCCACTTAGTATAGAAAGTCAAGGTCTGTTTGGGTTTACTTATAATGGACAGTTTTATGAGTATAAGAGATTGCCACAGGGATTTAAACACAGTCCTCATATTTTCAATAAAGTATTGAAAGAAGATTTGGCAGGAATAGATCAGATGCTGACTAGCACTGTTGTTCAGTATGTGGATGATATCATTGTTTGTTCGCCAGATAAGGAGACATGCCATAAGGATTCGGTGAAATTGTTGCAGGCATTGGCAGAAAAAGGACATAAGGCTTCTCAGAAAAAGCTGCAGTATTGTCAGGAGAGAGTAGTTTATTTGGGTCAAACAATAACTAAAGGGCATAGAGGTATTTGTCATTTGGAAGCTATTCGAAAGGCTCCAAAGCCCAGAACGGTCCGAGAGATGATGACGTTTCTTGGTATTGCTGGATATTCATCAGCATGGGTAGAGGATTATGCCAATTTAACAGGCCCTTTGAGGGCTATGATTAAAGATACCGGGAGTGCTCAACTCCATTGTAATCTTAATTGGACACAGGATGGCCTTGTGGCATTTGAAACAATTAAACAGAGGTTACAGGAAGCTCCAGCATTAGCACTGCCAGACTATTCTAAGAATTTTTTGTTGTATGTCTCTACTTCTATTGGAGGCAAATATGCATGTGCAGTTATTTGTCAGCCAACAGGGACAGGGACAAGTCCTCAACCCATTTCTTATTACTCTACAGCTTATTCAGAAGTAGAGATGGGGTTATCATTATGTTATAGAGCAATGGTGGGAGTCTATTTGATGTACGATAAGGCATCTTCTGTCACTATGGGTTATCCTCTAACAATCCTTACCCACCATAGCCTTAGAAATCTTTTGAATTATGGAAAATATACATTGACTATGCCTAGGCTCCGAGATTATCATAGGCTCTTAGAACAGGAAGATGTCACCCTGGCAAGGTGTGCCACGGTGAATCCGGCTGAAAATTTGCCAACTCCAGAGGATGGGGAGCCGCATGATTGCATTCAGGAAACAGAGAAGTATTCGAGGCTTAGATCGGATTTGCAAGCCCTCCCATTGTGTGAGGCAGACTTGGAGTATTGGACGGATGGATCCTGTTATCGTATAGGAGAGAAATTAATTGCTGGCTATGCGGTGGTAAGAGCCCACGGATCTGATTTTGTTGTTGAAAAGGCTGAAATAATACCGCAGCCTGCGTCTGCACAACTTGCGGAGCTGGTGGGGCTTACTGAAGCATGTTTGTTAGCAGATGACAAGCGGGTGACGATATACACAGATTCTGCGTATGCACATAATGTGTGTCACCTGTTTGGAGCGGTATGGAAGAACCGAGGGTTCAAGAAAACGGATGGTTCTCCTATACAACATCATGCCCAAATAATGAAATTATTACATGCAATGATGAAACCTAAAGAAATAGCAATAGCTAAATGTGCGGCACATAAGAAAGACATGTCACGGGTCACCCAGGGAAATAAAGCTGCTGACGAGGCTGCAAAAGCAGTTATAGGAGCAGATAGATTGGGAAAGGTTTTTTTGGTTACCCATGAAGTGGACATGGAGGATAAAACTACCCTTAGAGATGTGATCATGATGCAGGAAACTGCTTCTGTAATGGATAAACAGTTATGGCAGGACCGAGGTGCAACACAAGATTCTACTGGCTTGTGGCGAAATCATGAGGGCTTGATAGTGGCACCCCCGGACCTGTTGGGATTAATGATTCAAGAAGCACATGGGTTGGCTCATGTCGCAAGAGGAGAAGTGAAAAGGAAAATTGTACAAGAATATGGTTTTTGTGCACCGTACTTGTTGGAACAGATTGATTCTGTTATAGGAAGGTGCACCATTTGTCTGAAGAATAATGTTCGGGGAGGTATAAAGGTTCCCCCTGGTTACATTCCAACTCCGAAAGGTCCTATGCGAGAATTGGTAGTTGATTTTGTTGATATGATTAAACCAGTGGAAGGAAAAAGATATATGTTAGTTGTTGTGGATAGATTTTCACGGTGGCCTGAGGCTTGTCCAACCAAGCGAAAGGATGCTCAGTCGGTTGCCAAGTTCTTGTGTCGTGAAGTTATAAGCAGGTGGGGACTTCCTGATCGGATATCCTCAGATAATAGAAAAGAGTTCGTGGATAAAACGGTGCGGTTGATTTTGCAAAAATTAGGAATCAAACAGCGTCTAGGAGCCGTTTACCATCCACAAAGTCAAGGGATTTGTGAAAAAATGAATGGCATTTTGAAAAACCAAATTGTTAAAATTTGCCAACATACGGGTTTGAATTGGGTGGCGGCACTTCCGTTAGCATTAATGGTGTGTCGTTCAAGTGAGCTTCGTGACTTGCAAATGACTCCACATGAGTTGGCCACAGGGAGACGGATGCCAACTCCTTGTTTGCGAACAAGTGGAAAGGGACCAAGTTTGGCCCTTTTGGAAGATGAAATGCGAGCATATGTGACATATATGGCAACTCTTCATAAAAAGATATCCACATATGTTTCCGACAGGCAGAAACAAGAAGAGGTGCAGGAGAGCCTTGCTGAACAAAACAGGAACACAGTGCAACCAGGAGACAAGGTGTTTGTAAAGGTATTTAGAAGAAAGTGGTATAATGAACGTCATGAAGGACCATTTGAAGTGGTCCGCAGTACTGGAACTGCGGTCCAGGTTAAAGGGTCTCCGACTTGGTATCATTTATCACACTGTGTAAAAGTACCGAGGGAGAAAGAATCATTCCCTCAGAGACAAAATAATGTGGGTCCAGGAGAAACAGAGGAGGATGTTCATAGTGTGGCTAATATTGATGAGGATACATATGTTTCTGACATTGCCACAGGACATAGGTCAGATGATGGACAGGGAGAGCAATTTAGCAGCATCAATTTTCAACATGTCCCAGCAACAGCAGGATCCACTGCAGTGGACTGCGAATCGGAGACCACAGACGGCTGCTGTGATGACGGTCCAGGACAATTTGAAACCACAAGTGGACAAAGAAGTCCGAGACCAGTCCGGAGAAGATTTAAGCCTAAACGTTACGAAGAGTAAAGTTGAAGTAGTGTTAGGAGAATCAGTCCAGCTTCCGTGTAAGTGCGGAAGAAGGAATTATAATGGTAAATATCCACCTCAGTGGAAGAATAGCCGTGGTGATGATGTTATGTTAATAGGACCTGAAGTTGATATGGTACCAATTAACAAAAGGAAGTATGTGTTGGAAAATGATTTGTGGTGGATAAAAGTTCGAGGAGACTGTTCACTCTTCTTGCGTAATGTTACCTTAGACGATCTGGGAGAATATACGTGTACTTATTTGGAACCAAAGTTTGAATTTGTGCCATCTGAAGAATATTGGATAGAAAAATATGTAACATGTAAGGTGGTCCTTACCATGAAAAATTTGGGGACTACTGAAGGTTCTGTGGTTGTTGAAAATGTACAAGAATCATTTTTTACAAATGCTACTTTAAAGGAGGATAATGTACAGACTACTATTAGTGGAGTAATAGGAGTCATTGGTGGCTGAAAACTTTACAGGAAAACAAACGCCAGTATTGGAGCTTGCAGGTTTTAAACAGGGAAATACAATGGAGGCTGATGTGGTAAATATTACTGGGAATAATGATGAAGGGAAACTAATGGTGGGAATGAATGATGAGGATTTATTTGTATTGGCTCAGCAAATTCTTTCGGAGGTTGATGGTTTAAAACCCGACGAGGAAGAACCATATCATACATTGACAAAGAGAGAAGCACAGTGGAAGGCATATGGATTTGATTCCTCGGCATTACAAATCACAGACCCATGGGCAAGTAAGAATTTGTGGTTCCAGCAGCTGACACATTTTGTAAGATCGGTAAGACAGTTGAAGTGTCCATGTGTGGTGAAAATTCCATCACCTGGCACGTGGCCGTCAATTTGGAAGCAGTACCAGAACCGCTTTCTACTGTCTGTCAGTTCTATGTATTGTCATGGTTGCTTTATCAACAGAATTCACCGGAAGATAGAATTATGGCCTTGTCGTCTCATTTGTTTAAGCCTAGGTTTAATTGGTCTTGGTTAATGGAGTTACCGTATTTACATTTACTTGACCGACATGAAGATGTAATGACAGCAGTTCCAGATGCAATGGAAGTGAGACCTGTGAGGGCTAAAGATTGTTTTTGTTCCAATGACACTCACAATGGTCCGGGAATGTTTATGGGAATATCGGAATGTGATAAATATATGATGCAATTTGGAAGAATTGGTCATAAATCAAGTGATACGTATATGGTGACTTTTCATGCCCCACATCGTAAACAAAGTAGAACTCTGAAGGTGCGGAATCAAATTTTGCCAGGAAATGTCACAATAGGAACTTTCCAAGATATTTGGTGGATTTGCCTGGATAAAGCTTATATATTTTTACCATATGGATGGACGGGATGTTGTTATATGGCAACTCTGAAACTTCCATATGAGGTTTTAACCATCCAGAAGGGATATGCGCCTGATGATGCGCAATTTAATCACATCCCAGGAAGTAGGAAAAGAGAGAAATGGCTCAGTTCCACAATTTGGAATCTTACCACTGTAGGATAAGTCTTGGAGAAAAATGGGGAATTGGACTATTTCCTTGGTATGGAGTGACATTCTTGGCTGATCATATTGATAACATTACGTACACTTTGCAGGGCTTTGCAAATGAAACTATAAAAGGTTTTGACTTTCTGTCAAATACTCAGAGAAGTCATAGACTAACGTTGCTTAAACATGACATGGCTCTTGATTATATTTTGGCCAAACAAGGAGTTTTATGTATGGCGCTGAATTTGTCTGGGGATGCTTGTTATACTTTGGTTCCTGACAATTCTGATAATATGACAAGTGTTATAGATGCGTTAAAACATATAAGGGATGCATTTGGGCCTTCACAGTCAGCTGGATGGTCTGCGAATGCTTGGTTGCAGGATAAATTAGGGCCAATGGGGGCAGTGTTAGTTCAGATCTTGGTAGCAGTTCTTTTATCATTAGGTATAATGTTCTGTTTTTGTACATTGTTATTGACCTTTGCAAAAGCCATGATATTGAGATGGGTTGGAGTTGTGAT
>NW_024632528.1:0-6839 GCF_008729295.1 Plectropomus leopardus
GGTTGGTATCACTGGATTCCTCAGGTCCTCTAGTTTCATATGATACAAGCATCATCAATCTAGCTTTAAAACTCGGTGCAGCCTCTTAAACACGGAAATTTCTGCCAGCGATTAATGCAAACTTTAAAAAAATTAATGTGTAAACTACAGACCTGAACATATTTAACATAGACATTTCCATGTTGATAAGAACCCCTCCCAGCACCTGCAAGCTATAACATAGCTACCAAGAACATCTTTTTTTTATTTAATGTTTTTATTTTGCACTTTTTTGCCCCCAGTGTTTAACCCAAGTGGTAACATGGTAATAGGCATAGTAATCAAAACTCTCTGGAGCTGCATTAAAGACAATTGAAAGACAGAAAATTAAATGACCCTGTAAAATTGCATCTATGACAGGTATTTTCTTAATTAAAAACATTAAAAATAACCACTTCAAAAGAACAGTATGTAAGATTTACGGGTATTTAGTGGTGTCTTGCTGTGAGGATTGCAGCCTGAAACTTCTACTGGGTAAGATTTCCACAGTTTTTATTGTTCGGGAGGTTTTTAGTGGGAGCCGAATTATCTGCAGAGGCCTCTTCCTCCAAATCAAATGGATGAGGTGATTAAAACTGGAAAAAATAAAATACTGTATAAAGTAGTTTCATGTTGGAAAAATTGTTTTCTGATGCTGTTTGGCAAGTCCCAGATGTGCCATTGGCATAGCACCTGCTAATGCATGATCACTTTATTTGTATTCCAGATGTTGAGGAAGTTTTTACTGTCGGCCGAATGATCGACAGAAGTCTCTTCCTCTCCAAAACAAACGGACACAGTAAATTAAACCTGTAAAAACACTGAATGAAGCAGTTTCATGCTAAAAATCAGCGTTTTTCTGATTCCTGTCATGGAGGGGCTGCTAACTACAGTGGACGATGCAACAATGCAGATGGCCCAGTGCTGGTGTGTCCGTTGTGAGTTATTTTAAAAGCGAGGACCTGCTCTCTATGTTAGATATAAACGGCTCATTCTAAGGCAGTAAAAACAGAACTGATTATACACACAAAAAAATCTTATTTTATTATATTCCCTTTATGCCAACTTATGCCCCTAAATCCTTCACACTGGACCTTTAATATTTAAACTCTGAAAATTTATAGTTTGAGTCTTGTATTGTCAACTAGTTTATGTCGTCTTCTGCAGAGTTCTCCAGTGCTGAGTTTATGTAATCCAGTCTGCTGCAACGACTTCTCATCACACTGAGGCCCAGAGATTTCCAAACAGAGGTTGGTGGCTTTGTCTTGTGTCATGTCAGCGGTGTAAGAACAAGTGAGGAAAATGTCCCAGTGTTGCATGTTTTGCTGTGTTCAAGTCACATTCTGATTTCTTGTTCGGGTTTTACCAGAGGCTAAAGTGTTTTAACCTTTTAAAACCTGGAGCGACATCAGTGTTTTTGCTGCATTCAGACACTTTTAACAAGCATTTAAACCTCTGAAACCTGAGAAAATTGCTTTGATTTCTTTTTAAAACATGGGGAAAAAATGCAGTGGGCAACTTGGCAAGAAATATTCCGCAATTTGCAAAAAAATAGTAAAAGGTGACAAGAAAATGAACTAAAAAATTAGCTGTGGTGAATATCAGATTATTAGATATTCACAAAAAAATGGGGAAAAGTGTCTGGGGAAAAAAAACATTTTTTTATGTTCACCTCCTAACAACATTCTATTTTTTAGAATTGTTTTCTCCTTTTTTTAAATTTTCTTTTTTTCCTTTTGCTTATTTGTTGGTAATGTTCTTGTAACTTTTTATTTTATTATTGTTATTATTTAAAACAATGTTTTTTACTAATTTCTAAATCTTTTTTGGTAATATTTTTGGGAAGTTGCTCAATTCATCTTTCCATGTTTTTGAAAGAAATTCAGCCCATTTTCTTAGGTTTGAAAGGGTTAAATGAACAGTTTTGCATGTTTTTGTTGAATACTCAGACGTTCTCACACATCAGTTTAACTGATGTCATAAATCAGAAGATGAATTGGTGGACTTAAGTGTGTAAGAAGCAATTAGTACTAATTACAATGTCCTTGTGTTCTTTAAAAAGATTACTTACATATAAAATGCATAAACCATAACTGATAAACAAGCTCTTTTTGCACTCATCCACATGGAAAGCACAAAAAACATCCCATCATAAACATATTTATTTTTGTTGTGAATTATAATATGGTCAGCGGGCCAGTCGACATTCTTTACATGGGCCCCCAGATTTGGCCCATCAGCTTTGGTGATTCTCTGTCTTCTCATCTAGCACCATCATCAGGTCAAATGTTTTATTGTCCAAAACTTTTGTCTTTTTTTCTTCTTCTTTTCTTAATTTAAATGCTGGTTGGTATCCAAAAACTTGCATTACCACCACCTACAGGATACAGAGATACAAAATAGTAATAGTTACAAATGTTTTTGTTTTCCAACAGCTTTTCTTAAAAGATGCTGTACATCTCAATGTCATGTAATTTTATGTAGACATGGAAACTGCACAATAAAACATTAATCTTATATAAAACAAGGAGAGATGCATTTTACCAGATTTTAGCAAAACTGCTATTTTCCACCAGTAGTTCCTGGGCAGGTAGGTGAGAAAAATAAATTAAAATCTGAATTTGGTCGTTAAGTTTTACAAACATTACCATCCCCATATCCCACCCCACCTAATCATGATGAATCACAAATTTCTGTAAAATTGCAGCAATAAAATTATCAGTGCACAATCATTCCCACATCCTAACCCCCCACATCATTTATAAATATGTGCAGAATATAATGAATAAACGAATATATAAATATATGTACACAATTCTGCTGCAACAGCTTCTAACTTTTTGTCAAGAGGAAGAAACCAGCAGCTAAAAACTTCATCTAAACCTTACAAAAGCAGCATAGCTTCCTGTCTTACACCATATCTTGCCTTACCAACTTCCTCACTCTTATGTTTTTTTATACCTGATTAGTTTTGTCTCCCTTACTGTCTTTAGACAGTTTATCTCCCATGCAACATGAACCCTCTTACAAAGAACACCCTCTGCTTCTTTCCCTGCTCACCCTGCAAAGGTGTGGAAAATTCTCATATCACTGGATGCTGACAAGTAGCTTTTTCCCACCCATATACTGTGGGGACAAACATTTTTCAAATGCATGTGTCTGAACCATATGTGACTGATAAGCCTGTGAGTTTAGCTGATTCTTTTGCTTTCTTCGTACTCAAATAATCCATGTTCGACACACTGATGCAGCTGAACATTTCTAAAAATGTGGAGTAAAACCTCAGCTGCACACAGAGGATCCATGTGCCAATGTCTGCAGCACAATGAAAAATGTGCACTAAAACATACATCATCAGAGCCTCTTTCCTCCCCATGCAGAAGTACTTAAAAAATCAAAACGTGTGTGTTTTTGATGAGTGAAGAGCCAGTTATCACTTATTATTTATTATTTATTACTATATTATGTTATACTGAACTTCTATGGTCTTTTCAGTCCTGACAGAACCATGTCTCCATTACTACTATTTCATCCTTAAAGAAATTTAATCCTGGAGAGATTTCCTTTTAATGTCAGAGAAGTGCACGTGTTACAGACATAAAACAAAATATTCCAGGCTGAATTTCAGTACTTTCAGTTTCTAAAATGATGCAAAAGGAGTGGAATATTTGAATTTAGCGTTGCAGCCATTAAAAAGACGGCATCTCATTTTTATGGAAGGTCTGGGATACAAAACCTTCCCTAAAAAGGTTTTAAAAATTCTAAAAAATAAAGACACGCCTTTCTTCCCTTGATACCTTGAGAATAATAAACTTGGATGGGTTATTGCCTCCACAGAGGTAGTTTTGGCCGGACGAACTATTTTTGCAGGTTTTCTGTCAGTCTGTCCATCCCATTCTAGTGAATGCGATATCTCAAAAATGCCTTGAGGTATTTTTTTCAAATTTGGCGCAAATTTCTATTTGGACTTAATGATGAACTGGATAGTCTTGCGGTCATAGGTCAAAGGTCAAAGTCATAGTTACCTCGTTTGTCACATTCTTGTGAACAGGACACCTCAAGGAATTTTTTTTTCTTCTCAAATTTGGCACAAACATCCACTCAGACTCAAGGATGAACCGATTAGATTTAAGTGCTCAAATCTCAAGGTCACCAGGACTTTGATTTTACTCTTTGTGTAAATGTAAATGTGAAAACTCAATAACACCTTGAAAAAAAATCTTCAAATGTGGCACAAACATCCACTTTGAGTTAGAGTTTGGTGGTCAAATGTCAAGGTGCCTGTGATCGTCTATCGGATTCTTGTGAAGGTGGTATCTTCTGAAAATTTTGCACTAATGCCAACTCACGCACAGCAATGAATGGATTCAATTTTGGTGGTCAAAGATCAAGGTCACCGTAACTTTGCATCCTTCTCATTCTCATGAATGTGAAGTTAAAAAACACCTTGAGGGAATTTCTTCAAACTTGGCACAAACATTTTTGAGTCAAGGTTGAACTGATTAGATTTTGGTGTTCAAAGGTCAAGGTCACTGTGATCTCAAAAAACATTTTAACCCAAGAATTCACATTTAGGACAAAATGTCCCACTAATGTCTAAAAGGATAAAATAAAGTGCTGACATTTTATATCCAAAAGGCCAAATATCAACCTCACAGTGACTTCATAATATTCTGCAAAATCACTTTTCTGGCCAATTTTCAGTGTCAAATCTCAGAAACAGATGGAGAAACATTTGGTCAGGCACTAATCCTGGGTGCCCACCTTGATCTTGTGTGTGTGAAGCATCCATGTTTTCACAGACATGGATGTAAACTGTGACAGCAACTTGACGGGTTGATAGAGGCACACAGCTGCGTTGCTGTAATTCTAGTTTTAATAATATCAAAACATTTATTACAAGCTAAGGGCTGACGTGTTGTCTGTCATCTCGTGCACAACAGGTTTGGCAGAGCGGGCTGCTCGGTGCGTGTGGTGCTCGGTGCGTGTGGTGCACACTGCGGTCCATAGTGACGCAGCTCGCAAATGATGATCCCCACTTTTTGCTGCACGTTATGCACATCTCACCCAGCTGGGGAGGCATAAGCTAACACAACCAACCAAGCCACCGTGCAGCCCCCCACTTCCTTAAAATGACAATGTGCAGCTTTAATTTGAAGGAGTACATTGATTGTATTGGACAAAACATTTACTGGGAAGCTTTTTTATGTTGAGGGGAGACTCGTCTTTACCCACAGAATCGTTTTCTTGTATAGCATTGACTGCTAAAATGAGTAATCTGCAGCTGCCAGGGGACAAACAGCAAGAAAACACAAACAAACCTACATATTGAACAACACAAAACACTGTCTGCTTTGAGCAATAACTGCCACTTGTTGCTTTCAGCGTTTCCTGAGCGGTATGCCCAATAGGATGAAAGTTAGTTCACCTCCTCACCTATAAAAGGTGTTAAGCTTCTGCTTTCCCAGCCATCGTCTTAGTCTTCTGCTGCCGTCTGATATCCAGCCATGATCCTCCAGGCTGCTGCGCTCAGCGTCCTCTTCTGCTCTGTCCACAGTTTCACTGTACAGGTAAGAATCAGCAGACACTTCACATTAATATGGACAGACTCTTTCTCAATAATTACCTGAATACATGCAATTGTTCATAACATAGTTTGACATGAAATGTGACACATTCTGATTTTTTACACCCCCAAATTCAGTTTTTCTTCTATAATATAAAATGATCTTGATATTGACTGACTGCTCAACGTAGAGCGTTGGGGAACTTATTTATCTATTTGTGGGAAAAATTGACATGGAAACTGTTTTGAAACAAAAATAATTTGGTAAATTGCAAAAAGCAAAATGTGATTTTGTCCATCATTTTATATTTCGTATTTTGTGGATTGTATTACATTCTAATCTAGTGCAAGAATGCATGCACTCCAATCTCTGCCTTAAAAGATGTATATTAAAATTCTGAAAAATAGAAATACTAGTTATCAAAGTTTCCACCGTGCCTCGTTTGTCCTTACCTGCCATCTGTTTAGCGCCTACCACAGTGATATCAGATGGAGCTGAACTCTGTCTGAACTTACAGTGAAGTCTTATGTCAGAAATCATCTTAATTCAGTGGCTTCAGATCGATTCAACTGCAGTTAACCGACTTTTACTCTTACAGGCTTCTGCTGAAAAGAGTGAGGAGTCATCTGGTAAGACAGGGCTACTTTTCAATTTGTAAAGCTCTGTAAATATATAATAATACATCATTTAACTAGATAAACAAATTGGTTCTGTCTTACAGGCAACAACATCGAGGACGATGACTTCAGTGTCTCCACGCTGTTGGAGAAGGCCAATGTTAATGTTGGTATGTTCATCTCCACTGCAGCTGCTTTATTTATCCCTTTAATAATAACTGAAATTATCATTCAGCAGCAAATGTGCTGTAAAGATAATCTAATCTCAAACACAGAACAGCAATAATCTTTTAAACGTTAGGAATAATACGTAATGCTGGTGTAACAGTAGATACCTGTAAGTTTACAGCAGATGCACTCAGATCAGAAACATCAGTGTGGAAGGAGACCTGCCTCCAACTCAGCAGCTGAAGCAAGAAAACTAAATGCTACTCTATCAAACAATGGAAACTTTTTCTTGATCGTCCTCGTGTCATTTGCAGGGAAAAACTTCGATGACCCTCTGGTGATGTTCGGAGACATAGCGGTGCCAGATGGTTTCGAGAACGCTGATCCCTGCACAGCACGAGGCTGCCTGTGGCCTAAAGCCACCGATGGCAACGTCTACGTACCGTACCGCATCTCCAACCAGTACTGT
>NW_024632529.1:0-3649 GCF_008729295.1 Plectropomus leopardus
TCTCAGAGGACAGGCTTGTCAGATGAGTGTGCGTCTGTTTGCAGTACGACATTGCCTGCTCCCAGGTCTTGTCTAACTCGACCACGATCAAATTGAAGCAGAAAAATGACAGTTTATCACCGTTGATGATATTGTACCATCCATGCCATTTACAGTTGTGCCAACAAACAGCAGCGTAATTCTGAATCTCAACATAATCTGGTTGCCCTGCAGCCCATGGTATATCTGTTGCGTCTCCTCCTCCTGACCACTTCCATTGTGTTCCATCTATGTAGAGTCCGATCCAGAACAAACCATTGACTTTCCCCGTCGTTGCACTTTTCAGTCTCTGTTCAACCCCTCTTGTAGTGATAGGGGAAAGATCAACAAAATGATCTTGGCAGTATTTTTGAGCTTCAGGCCATGTTTTGGCATGTTGCACATATACATGCTTTCCAAACTCCTCTGCCACACTCACAATGAAGAACATCTTCAAAATCACAGTCTCCATGCTGGTGAAGTTTACAGATCGTTGATGAGATGAGTACAAAGCCTGCTCTGTTCGAGGTGAAGCCTTCGATTCAGTGTTGCCTCTTCATATAAGTCAGAGAATGACTGCTGCTGTGACTAAATGTCAGTGTTTGCATACATATGAAATTATGCAAAATTAGATCTTGATATCCGGGGTGTCCTGGTTGCCAAGTTTTAAATACACAGGCAATTTGATTGGTTTAATTCTAGTCAGGATCCTTGAATGTAATACCCCAAAAATATAATATTTGAAACTGTATTTTTGATGCACTGTGTGTCAAAGGTTTTACAAAGTGGCACGATGGCCCTCCTTAATGTGATTGAAAAATGTAGTTTTCCAACTGAAGAGGGCTCTCCATGCAATCAACAGTGGAGGCCAATGGGTTAATCTAGCCGTGCTTGACTGCCTGAGGTAAAGTAAACCATGGCACTGGTTTGCAATTCATCCACAGAAGTCAATGAAGCTTCCTCACATTTACCTAGAAAGTTTTGCTTCGGAGGTTTATTTTCATTTGACCTTGAGAAAGAACAGATAAAATGATTTTTTCTTAAAACTCACAATTTCCTGCCTGCTTTTTGACTTTCAACAGCTCAATAGCATAAATGAAATGCTGTTAGTAGATGAAATTCTTGTGATGAATCGAAATCTGACATATCAGATTAGATGATGTTAGAGGATCAACTACTGATAAAAAGCCTGATGGGTTGGAATAATATTTACAGGTGAGGTGTAATGGCCCTGCAGACCTATGAATGGCAACCAGTGTCTGCTGCCACAGATAAAGCATGTCACAATTTGTGATAACAGCAGTTAAAATATCCACTTGCATTAAAATGGTTTGCAAATTATATATTTGTGGTTATTGCTATACAACCTCAATTCAAGTTTTGACAAAGACGCTTTATAAAACGTAAATGAAAATAGAATTAAATAATGTAATAATCCTTTTTGACCTAAATTCAGCTGAATACAATACAAAGGTATTTAATGTTCACACTTACAAACTTTATTGTTTTTTGTTAACATACACTCATTCTCAAACTAATACTGGCAGCATGTTTTTAAAAAGTTGGGGCAGGGGCATGTTTACCACTGTGTTACATCACCCTTTATTTGAACAACTCTCAGTATGTGTTTGGGAACTGAGGACACTAATTGTTGAAGTTTTGAAAGTGAAATCATTGGCCTATTACATTTTTGCTTGATTTACGACTTCAGTTGCCAAACAGTCTGGGGTCTCCGTTGTGGTATTTTGCACTTCATAATACACCACACTTTTACAGTGGGAGACAGGTCTGGACTGCAGGCAGGCCAGTCTGGTAACAGCACTGTTTTACTATGAAACCACGCTGTTGTAATACGTGCAGAACGTAGCTTGGCATTGTCTTACAGGAATAAGTAGGGACGTCCCTGAAAAGGCGTCGTCTGGATGGCAACATATGTTGCTCCAAAACCTGTGTATACACAGGTATACATACCTTTCAGCATTCACTCTGCCCTCACAGATGTGAAGTTACCCATGATGCCTTTGGCACTAACACCCCCATACCATCCCAGATGCTGTTTTTAGAGCTTGCTGCTGGTAACAATGGGACAGATAGATAGATAGACAGATATATTTTATTGATCTCAAAACTGAGAAATTGGGGTGTAGCAGTACAGTATGAACAAAGACAATAAAGAGCAAACAAAGGTCCTTTTTCCTCTTTAGCCTGGAAAACATGACTTTAGAGACATCTAGACAAACTGGTGGTTTTTGAGCATTCTGCAATTTGAGTACATTTACCAAATACAATGAAGTTTATCAGTTTAAACATGAAATATCTTGTCTTTGTATTGTATTGAATTGATAAAAGGTCAGAAAGGATTCGCACATCATTGCATTCTATATGGAGTTTCATTTTACAACTGTAAAATGTGAAGGCATTTACGGAGGCACAATCTGCGTCCAAATTTCCCTATGAGGGCAATAAAGTATATTGTATTGCATCGCATTGCATCGTTTCATATAGTTTCATATCATTTCATATAGTTTCGTATCGTTCCAGTGATTTTGAAATTGAGGTTGTGGTTGTCATTTGGTATGAACAGCCCTTAAAAGTTCCCAGAGGTGTGCTACGCCATCAGGTCACCAGCAACACAAGGCCTCATTCATCAGTTGCAATGTCGCAACACCACCAGTAGTGATATAGATCGATTACCCTGACAGCAGTTGAGCAGCGAGAAAGGCAGTATTGCTGACTGGTGCTAAAACCAGATTAGCAAATACTAGAAAGGCATGTTGTAATTAGAGTTGACAACCAAGTGACGCAGCTTGAGATGCAGTGGGAATGTAGGAACCAATTCACAGATGGTTGTTTAAAAAATGTACAATGTATATTGGAGAGAACGCAGATATCTCTTTGGCCGATATCTCCATCACTCCGCAACTCACACCAAAACAATCTAGACTAATAAATAGCACTTTAGGTAAAAGGACAAAATATGCATTTTTGATTATGGGTTGAGCTGTCTCTTCAAATGACAAGATTCAGAGCACTTTTTATTACATATTTGCAAAATTTCAACAGTTTATTAAATATTCAAATAATATGTCACAAAATGAGGTTTGTGACATATTAGAATTGTTAGACATTGACAGGTTGGTGCCCCTTAGTTTCTTAAATTGAATGAAAAGACACAAACAAGACAAGAACTTAAAGCAAAACACTAAATTATGCAGAAAATTTTAATTATCCAGTGAAAAGATATGATTGTCAGTTGGACTGAGCATTTTTAGTCAAAATCTAACATTTTACCTCTGACAAGAGTGAGCTGTTGCAAACATAGAATAAGATGAATGAGAGTTAATAGCAGATGAAGTGGAGTTTGTCCTGGCAGTCCCAGTTCTCCCACACTCCCCGTTTGGTTAAAGCTCCACAGCGTTTATGTTTTGGACACTGGTGGTCGTTATCTCCCGGGGACCAGGCCTTGTTCACCAGAGGATCCTCGTTCACCCACATCCAGTGGTCCTCCAGATAACGCAGGCCGATCCACACTCGCTCTGTGATGTGGGCTTGGTTGATTTTGCTTAGAGCCAGAAGGAGCTCGGTCTCAGAGGACAGGCTTGTCAGATGAGTGTGCGTCTGTTTGCAGTAC
>NW_024632530.1:0-5852 GCF_008729295.1 Plectropomus leopardus
AGAGCTTCCAAGAGCTAACCGTAATTTTCATGGTCCTTCGAGCCGGATACAGACTCACTGTGGGCTAGCATGTTGAATTATCCAGACGAAGAGGAATCTGCTGTGCGTGACAAGCCACTGACCTCCTTCGCCATGTACCAGCCTGAATACTACCAGGACCTGGACCAGATGAGGCGTTCGTCACCACCACACACAGCACGTCACCCACAAAGCAGCTACGCAGCTGATGAAGAGGATTGGCGATATGCAGCAGGCCGTGTCCCATCACCTCCTGTGAGTCAAGCCTCTTACTCACCAACCCAATGGGTGATTAAGGACAGGTGGGACGCCACTAGAGAGGAGATGAGACAGGAGATCGAACACCTGCGCCGCCGGCAAGATGCCCTCATGTTGGAGATGGCGAGGATGGATATTGACCGTGCTGAGCATCATCCTCGGTCCAGCTATGACAGAGAGTCTCTATATTACTCCCAGCTCTCCTCCACACGACCAGGCCCAGTTCCTCGGCAAAGGAAGCCGGAGGTAACAACAGAGCCAACCCGACCTACTCCAACGCCACGAACCAAGAGGCCCAGTGCTACCTCTACCACAGGCAGCCTGGGCACAATCACTGGACACCAGGACCAGACAAAGGATAGGTTGTCCTACTCCCATCGGGACACCTCCTATTCCCGTTCATCCAGTGTTGATGGTCATAGGCAGGAGACGCCGAGATGCCGAGACTCTACTTACCAACGAGGCTCTCATCACCCTGACCAGCTAGAGCGCTCACAGTCCCCACCTTACCGTGAGCGCTCCCGACCTAGATCACCGGGTCCCCCATCTCAGTATAACAGCCATCTGAGGATGTATAAGGGACCCACTCCGACTATTCCAGACTTCAGCCATCCAAACCCCAGAGAGTTCTCACGGATGAAAATTGCTCTGGAAAACCTTCTCCCTGACGACGCTAATGAGAGATTCAAGTTCCAGATCCTCATGGATCATCTCAAGGTAGAGGAAGCTCTATTAGTCGCCGACTCCTACTGCAACTCAGAGTACCCCTACTCAGACACCATGGCCGCTCTCAACAAGCAGTATGGGCAGCCGCACCAGTTAGCCCTCCAACGGATTACCGAGCTGATGGATGGCCCGAACATCGCCAGCAGTGACATCAAGGCATTCAGACTGTTCGCTCTCCGAGTGCGCTCACTGGTGGGTCTGTTGGAGCAGCTGGGCAGAAAAGGTGAAGTGGAGCTTGAGTGTGGCTCACACGTCTCAAGACTGCTGGGGAAACTCCCACATGACTTAAGATCCAGTTTCCGCCGTTTTATCCACCCGCTCCAGAACCCCATTCCCACTCTGCTTGATCTGGCGAACTGGCTGGAGTTTGAGATCCAAGTGCAAGAGGATAACACAAGGTTCACTAACAGCTCACGGAAGGAGCCCCTGGCCCAGAGTTGAGACCCACGTAGGGAGCCTAAGCATGCTGGTAGGATGACCACTGTCCTTCTCGGCACCGAGACAAAGCCGCCAGGTGCACCGTCGAAAGCTCCTCCCATTAAGGATAAAGTGAAAATGTACTGTCCCTTCTGTGACAATGGAAGTCACACGCTCAACAGCTGTGCCAACTTTCAGCAGTTAACCCGTGAGCAGAAGGAACGCTGGATTAAGGACAAGAATGGATGCTGGCGCTGTGGTCGAGACCATCATGCGAAGGAATGCAGCCTTAAGATGCGATGCAAAACCTGCAACAGCCGTCACTTAATGGTGCTCCATGATGTCTCAGAGAGGATCCCTGAAAGACCAGAGAAACCTCAGGATCCCACTGAAGCTGCCAACTCCGTCCTGTTCAACACCACCAGTGTAGTACTGTACGTCAACTGGCCAGCCGCAGGTCGCAAAGTCCTCTTGAAGCTCAGGAGGTTCTGCTCAGGAATGGAGACAGAACCATGGAGGCTTTTGCAATCCTGGACGACGGGTCAGAACGCACAATTCTTCTCCATGCGGCAGCACAACAGCTTGGGCTCAAGGGACAACCAGAGGTCTTAACTCTCCGCACAGTGTAACAGGAACTCCAGGTTCTCCACGGGGCGGCTGTCTCCTTCAGCATCTCCCCTGCCACAGAACCGAAGAGGCTGTACCACATCCGGGGAGCATTCACAGCAAGACAGTTAAGCCTCGCCAAGCACACCCACCCTGTCAGCGCCTTGCAACGCAAGTTTCGCCACCTTGAAGGATTGCCATGGCAGCAAATCGTCGAGGCCGAGCCGCTGCTACTTATTGGATCGGACTACCCCCACCTGATAACGCCGATGGAACCAGTCCGTCTCGGGCCACCAGGGGGGCCAGTCACCATTAAGACGCGCCTTGGATGGACACTGCAAGGCCCTGCGCAGGAGCTGTGCCATGGTTTCACTCACCAGCAGTGCCTCTTCACATCCAGTCCGCCATCATCGGCGGATCTGCACAGTCAAGTGGAAAAGCTGTGGCAGATGGACGTGCTACCCTGGCGCAGTGAGAAGGCTAGTGCCAGATCACGTCAAGACCAAGAGGCCATAGCTCTTCTTGAGGCCAAGACTGTGAGGGTTGAGGTGGATGGAGTTTGACGATACGCAACTCCCCTCTTGCGTGTCAAGAACATGCCCCAGTTAAGCGTGCCAAAGGAAGCTGCACTGCCCCAGCTAAGGAGTATCGAGAAGAGGCTTGCTAAGGCACCTGATCAGGCCCAAGCCTACAAGACTGAAATCCAGAAGCTGGAGCAAGCTGGCTCCGTCATCAAGCTAGTGCCTGGTGCTGAAGAGGATACGGATACCAGCTGGTACGTCCCGCATCATATGGTGCAACATAACGGCAAGAACCGTGTGGTGTTCAACTGCTCGTTCCAGTTCAGAGGGAACAACCTCAACGAGCTTCTGCTTCCTGGACCCACGCTGAGTCCATCACTGCTCGCAGTTCTCCTCAGATTCAGAGAGCATTCAGTCGGTGTTAACAGCGACATCCGTGGGATGTTTCATCAGGTGAGACTCCTCCCTGAAGACAGGCCACTGCTAAGATTTCTCTGGAGAGATCTGAGCCGTGAAGAACCGCCCAGTGTTTATGAGTGGTGTGTCCTCCCGTTTGGCACCACCTCCAGTCCCTGCTGTGCTACCTTCGCCCTCCAACTGCACGCCAGGGAAAGCAGCCACTCGGGGGAGGCAGCGAGAGAAGCAGTCGAGAAGTCCTTCTACGTGGACAACTGCATGCTGAGTCTGACTTCTGAAGCGGAGGCTAAGGTGCTTGTGGTCCAACTGCGGAACCTGCTAGCGGAAGGAGGCTTCGACTTGCGTCAGTGGGCAAGCAATGTCCCTTCAGTCATCCGCCATCTTCCCCCTGCGGCACGATCAGTGTCGAACGCTGGATTGCACAAGGGCAACCAGACAGTCAAGAATCGGTACTAGGGCTCCATTGGCACTGCCAATCCGACACTCATACAAGTCCCGATCACTCGACTGTCCTCAGGTCACCATGCGCACCATATACAAGGTCTTGGCTAGCCAGTATGACCCACTTGGCTATATCATTCCCTTTACCACCAGGGCCAAGGTGATAGTCCAGCAACTCTGGGGTAAAACCCGAGACTGGGACGACCCCCATTTACCTGAAGATCTCCTTCAGGCATGGAGAAGGTGGGAGAGTGAGCTTTCAGACCTGCAGAAGATAGCCCTTCCTCGGTGCTACAGCAGCCAAGAGATGGATTCTCCCACCAGTGCCAGAGATATCCACGTGTTTTGTGATGCTTCGGAGAGAGCTTATGGCTCCGTGGCCTATCTCAGAACAGAGGATCCCAGCGGCAAGGTTGAGGTGGCATTCCTAGCTGCAAGGTCGAGGGTGGCACCTAAGAAGCAACAATCAATACCTCATTTGGAGCTATGTGCCGCACTCACCGGGGCCCAGTTAGCCAAGGTGCTCTGGACGGAGCTCTCACTGCCCATCCGCCAAACCATCTTCTGGTCCGACTCCACAACGGTCCTGACGTGGCTCCAATCTGACTCGTGCCGGTTCAAGGTGTTCGTCGGCACCAGAGTGGCAGAAATTCAAGACCTAACGGATCGTGATGCATGGCGCTACGTCGACACTTCGAGTAATCCCGCCGACGACATCACCCGTGGGAAAATTCCGGCGGAGCTAGGCAAACAGAGTCGGTGGTACCAGGGCCCATCCTTCCTACGAGAGACTCCCGAGCTGTGGCCTAAGAGGCCAGTCACTTCATCTGCAGAAGGAGATGAGCTCCGGAAGACCGTGGTCTGCCTCACCGCTACAGTGTCGGCTCCAGACACCCCAGAAGCTAGTCAGTTCGGCACCTTTGGCAAACTTCTGGAGGCTACAGCACACTCCATTCATGGGGCAGCCGAAGGAAGTCCCTCTGCCAGCGACTTCAAGGAGGCAGAGCTATCCCTTCTTCAGCAAGCTCAGCAGGATTCTTTCGCCACTGAGGTAGCACATCTGAGAGCAAGAAAGGCTGTACCCAGTAGCAGTCGCCTGATCACTCTTGCTCCTGAGTTCGATGATGCCACTCAATTGATCAGAGTTGGAGGTCGCTTGCAACACACCACGCTGCTGGATCAGGATGCCATGCATCCAATTGTGCTTGACCCCCAGCACTGGATCACCATGTTGATCATTAGAGACTTTGATGAGAAGTTATTCCACCCTGGCCCTGAGCGAGTATTCGCTGAAGTTCGCCAGAAGTATTGGGTCATCCGTGGCAGAGCAGCTATCCGACGTCATCAGCGAGAGTGTGTCGACTGTCGGAAATGGCGTGGAACGCCCCAGATTCCCAGAATGGCTGATCTGCCCCCGGCAAGACTTCGTCTGCACAAGCCTGCATTTTACTCCACTGGGGTGGACTGCTTCGGCCCCTATGAGGTTAAGGTTGGCCGTAGGAGCGAAAAGAGATGGGGCATCATCTTTAAATGTATGACGACCCGCGCAGTCCACATTGATCTCCTCAGCGGCATCGATGCCGACTCTTACCTGATGGCACTGCGACGCTTTTTGGCTCGGCGTGGGAAACCGTTCGAGATACTGTCCGACTGCGGGACAAATTTCAGGGGAGGAGAACGTGAACTGAAGGAAGCTTTCGCGGCTCTCCAGCCTGAAGTTCAAGCTCATCTTGCCAGTCAGCAGATCCAGTTCTCCTTCAACCCTCCAAATGCGCCACACTTTGGTGGTTGCTGGGAGAGGGAGATCCGCTCCCTCAAGCAAGCTCTGCGGGTCACCCTAGGTGCTCAGTCTGTGACGGAAGAGGTGCTCCGGACAGTCCTCATCGAGATTGAGGGGATCCTCAATTCTAAACCACTTGGATACACCTCCTCAGACATCTCTGATCCGGACCCAGTCACCCCAAATTCTCTCCTGATGGGGCGGCCAGACTCGTCACTCCCACAGGTCGTGTATCCGGAGTCAGAAATGTTGAGTCGGCGGAGATGGAGGCACAGTCAGTTGCTGGCGGACCATTTCTGGAGACACTTCTTGAAGTTCTACCTACCTGGTCTCCAAGCACGTCAGAAATGGCAGACAGAAGCGCCAGATATCCAGGTCGGGGCCACAGTCATGATAGTCGACCCTCAGTTACCCCGAGCACTCTGGCCCGCGAGACGGGTCTCAGAAGTCCTCCCTGGAGCAGATGATCGAGTCAGGACTGTGAGAGTACAGGTTAGGGACCGCACTTACACACGTCCAGTGGCCCGGATCATTCCCCTCCCTGCATTACCTGATTAGGATCTCCCATTGATAGGGCCTTTCTAATGATGTGCAGATTTCCATAGGAAATCTGGGGGCGGCTGTTAAAAAGGCCAATATATCTTATGTTATTTCTTGTTTCTGGTTAG
>NW_024632531.1:0-3236 GCF_008729295.1 Plectropomus leopardus
GGCCACCAAACTCCTCACATTTCACTGAAGGATATAAAACATCCACATGCTAAATATCAGCAACGTCATCTCTTCTTCTGACTCCACCCAGTTCAGCCTCTCAGAAACTTGCCCCCCAAAGCCCAAGAACTGCCCCCCTCACCACATCTGACTGGTCTTTGCCTGGTTCTTCACTCTCCGCAGTCTCCATTTTTATACCATGAAACTCAGTTTTCCTTATTACCACACAATCACATGGGACTGGTGCCACTTTTGAGCACAACCTGCTTCAATGGTCCACCTTTCTCCCACACCATCAAACTTCCTGACTGCCTCTGCATAAGAAACTGCACCTGCCTCCTTGATCTGCTTGACCTTCGCTGCTCTGACATGCTGCCCAACTGGTTTGTGAGCCAAATTAACATTTTATCACATTTTGTTAACTGTTGTTAAGTTTCCATCTAAATAAAATCGAGATTTTTAGATGACACAATATCACATTACCATTTTGAAAATACGTGGATACAAATGAACTGAAATGCAGAAGACAGCACTGCACATTGTGGCAGAACACAAACTGAAACAGTGACAGTTTCAAATTCTTCAGACTTGCAGTTGAGAGGCATTAAAATTTTGGTAACCCTCATTCATAAGAGAAGGAAGACTCTTCAAAGGCAATGTAAATGTATTTTTATAGCATCATTGAAATACAGTCAATACAAAATATGCAACACAACTGCAACTCTTAGAAGCAAAGACAGACGCGCACGCGCACACACACACACACACACACACACACACACACACACACTCATGTATGTCAAAGTCATCAGAGCAGATAGATAGAGATATGAGGAAAAACATCTCTTCTTCACAAGTCACTAATTGTTTTACAGTAGGAGGAATAATAAGTTTAAGAGCATTTTTAAAAAATGTGTGAATATAATTTAGTCAAATTTAGATCATATTTCAGAGTTATTATAATGACTGGATTATTACATTTCAGGGATAAAGAAATACTACTATACTTGGTCCGCGGATCCCAACGACTGTAGTTTCAGTAACTGCAAATCTGACGAACATTTACGTCATTTGAGTATTTGAATCCCTTTCCACTTCTAATCCAGTACACTTCAGAGGGAGATCTTGTACTTTTTACTCTGCCACTATTATTAGGTAACTTTAATACAAAATAAGATTTTTCACACAAACCAAAAATATGAAAACATACAAGTGCAGCTGAAACAATTAGTGAATTAATTTGAAAAAAAGAAAACTTTTTCCATGTGAAAAAAAGAAAACTTTTTCATGTGAAAAAAAATCAGAGAGAATGTTGCTGCATGAGGCCAATAACCAAACAAAGCACATTAACAGCAGAAGCAGGGCAAAGCACAACAGCAGTAAGTAAAACACAACAGCGAGTAACAAAACACAAAGAAAACACATTTGGCAAAATCCAAACAGGTAGGTACATATTCGACAGCGGTTCCTGTTTAAATTTCAAATCCTCTATGATTGGTTGCACTGCCTGTCTGCGCCAAACAAAATGACCTGGTCTATGGATTTCTGGCAGACTGGATGCCTCGCTGCCTCAGCTCAATGGGGTTTTTTGTGTGACGGAAATCAGATTTTAGTGTATGCATACAAATCACGATATCATGTCCTTTACTCAGCAGAATCTCACCATGTCTCTATCAGAGCATGAAGAGAACTTAAACTTAAAACGTGAAGCCTCAATGTCACATTCCTCAAGCCATGTTTTCCACAAATTCGGACAGGACTTTTACAATATAAAAATATGCTAATTTGTCATGTTATAATAAAAATGTTACACGTTTAATATTGCACTCTTTCCACTTTGTATTGCAACTGCAGCATTGCAGTTTCACTCGAGATCAATAGTTTTTGCTTTTTAAATCTTAAATGGTTATAATACGGTATCAACGTGTATTTTATTATCGTATATCATCGTAGTAACCTAGAATTATTGTATATTGTCCAGTATGTACCTGCCTATTCCATTTTCAGTCTCACCAAAACTCATGTTTTGTAACTTGCCGTTGCCTTTTCTCTTCTGCTGTCGTGCTTTGCCCTTCGGGGCCACTGTACATATTACATCTACAGCAGAAAGCTTGGAACCACGACAAAGCAGCTGCTCACTCCTCTTTGATGCGTCTGCATCTTCACTACCATCCTCATCATCTCCTGCAGATTGCTTATGTAAATCCGTCATATTAGCACACTTTGCAGCATCGGTCAGCGAAACCTTTTCCTTTGTTTTCTTGGTGCAACTTCTCCGCATCGCTGATGGTATGTCCCAACTGGTTCCCAAACTAACTGGTTTGTGTCTGAGTGCACATGTTGAGCGTGTTACATTTACAAGACTTGTCGGTAAGAGAAATACCAGGCTTGTCCTTTTTTTGACGATAATGTGATCACTGTCATCATCCGGTGTGTTTGGAACTGCAATGAAGACGAGCACGTCTGCTAACAGGGACAAGCAGAGACCACTGTGTGTCAGCTGGCTCATAGAAAAGAGTCCAGTGTGGGCTGAACACATGTGTACTTTGCCGTGTACTTTGAGTTCTTTGGGCAGAGGTCTACTCCAGAGGCTTCGCTGAAAATTAAAGGGGACAGAATGTCTGCTGTCAGGGCCCTGAGGCTCCAGAACCATCTGCCCAAGAAAATTCAGAAATTCAGAAAATCAAAAAGAAAAGAAATCAAACATGATATTAAAACTTATTTTTATGCAGAATTCCATGCAGTGCAACCCATTACAAATTTATTGACCCGACATACCTGTTTCTTTTTTTGATGTTAGCTGGGCTGAAATCCAAAAGCAAGAAAGGTATTAGTTAAAACCATTAGTTGGCATCCACTGGAGACAATGAGGAGAAACAAATAGAAGGAAATGATGTTTTTACATTAGGCAGATGGATCAGGGATATAAAACAAGCACTAACCTTTGACACAAAGTCCAACAAGAGCTAATGATAATAATATAAACGATATGTAAAAGTAATGTGCTCTTGAAGCAATTCTGCAGACAACATCACTGATCGTGTCTCCTTCTCTGACCGTTACTTCAGTTTCTGAGCATCTGTAGGAAAAAATAAATAAAACAGCTTCATTACAGTTTTTCAAATGAAAACTTATTTTGAAGTGTAACCATGAAGTTGAAAATAAAAAAGTGTGTAACGTTAATGATTCATGCTTACAAATGCACACTGTAGGTTAATTTATTTAGACCGAAGAAA
>NW_024632532.1:0-3719 GCF_008729295.1 Plectropomus leopardus
AGCACAGAGGTAAGAAGGCATAGAGCTGGGGGGCTGCTGGGCTTATGCAGGTTTTGGAGATGTCTTGTGAGTAGAGTTTGGTACTAAATCTGTAATGAATCATTCTAAAGATTAACTTGTACAACAGAGCATCTTTCCAAAAGATCAACCCATCTCCTGATAAGATTACTAATGATGCGATGGCTGAAGAAAAACACCAAAGGTCCTAAGCAAGTAAAGGATGGCATAAACTAGCATTAAATTACATGCTATTCTCCTCATGTATTGTGTAAGGTTGGCATATATAGTGCTTTAGAAAATACAATACTAGTGATGTTTGATTGTCTGAGATACAAGAAATAGAAAAGTAATTGGCTGTCTGTGCTGAAACGAGGCTACAGGTTGTAGGAAGTGGTGAGGCAAGAGAAGCAAAAGCACGTTACCTGGCTAGAACAGATCACAAGTCAGGGTGGGACGTGAACCAGGGAGGCTCCGGACAAGTTTTTAAAACAGCAGGACCCTTCTGTAGTGTTTTGTTTCATACGGAGAAAAGAATGTGGGGTCAGAGGAATCACTGGGTAGACACAACAACATGCCTTATTCATTTCATTACAGAAAAACACCACCTCTGGAAAGAGATAAAATGCTGATAGAACTATTTTTTCTTCTTTTGAACACAATGTGAGTCTTTGTCTTAATGTTCCAGCTTGTCCTTTAGCATTGTGTTGATGCATTATTGAGTGTTGTTCAAGATTGCCGACCCATCTGAAAACAGTATTTGGTTAAACTGCTCCCCCTTTTTCCTGTTTGAAAAAAAAAGTCTGAAACAGCACTAGGCGAGTCCGGTTAAATTTTGTTTACAGATACCGACAGCCTTTTGTTTCCAAGAAAGGCGAGCAATGACCACCTCCTCCTCTTCCTTGGATATAGTACTCTGTTTTAAGCAACAGAAACATGCCAGATGCCTCCCCAACCTTATTTCTTATATTTTCTCAGTCGTTTTTTTTATTTATGTTCGTAAGGTGGCAGGACCGGGGCTGTGCAGGTAACACAAGGGGGGAGGATGATCAGGATTCTGCAGGAGGGTCACCATCCTCTTCAGCAAGTTTTGGTTGTTTTGTCAGGATTGCCTCTGCTTCCTCATACATCTGAGAAAAAAGTCAAGGGAAACGTTATACATGGGATGGTAAACACAACAGGCTCTGACACATCAAGCCAACTGTCAGATGACCGTCAATGTTGGGCCGTCCGTGAGTGTCTATTGCCCTAGATTTTACGGTGTGTGCAGCAGCCCTTGTCGGCTTTTTTTCTGCCAAGTCAGCATCTTCAATCGGAATTAGAGACGGTGGAGCGAGTCTGTGAATAAAATTTCTGATTGTTTGTTCAGCTCAGTGCACAAGAAGAGAAACAGAGAAAAACAAACAACTAAAGTCAAGAGAGCAAGATAAAAAAAAAAAAAATATATTTTAACTGATTTTACTTTTCGGCCACTGCACTCTTTTGCAGAAATAGTTTAGAATTGTTAATGTTGTTGTTCCCTGGAGTGCAGTAAATAACCTTTGTTATTTTAACATCGAGTTGTATTGTTAATGGCTATCTATCTGGATAAACAGAGTGGTGAAATAATGAGTCCGAAAACGCGGAAGTCCATTAGCTTCTTAGCATTCCCAGTTACCTTGTCCAAAAGTCTGTGGGGTTTTTTTTAATGGGTTTTCGGTAAAATGCCCTAAATAAGGTCTGTGGTAAACACAGGCTAAACATAAAATACGTCCGCTTAAACACAATTTTTGAACTTTTAAGTTTTACTCGTCTTAAAAAAAGCGGTTGCTAACAAGTGGCTAAATGGGACTACAGTGTTTGTCGGGGACGTTAGACATCATCACAGTGGACACAGAAACTCATTAAATCCACTTGTCCGCCTTCACAGCTTTACAGACTCGCACTCAAACTTGTAGATTTATCTATTTACTATATATTTTCGATCGTGTTTTACAGTGTTTGTCGTTGTGACGTTTTATACGTGCGACCACGATGTAGTTCGTGTATAGCCTAACAATAGCTTTTTGCTTCTGGTGATTTAATTTACGCTTTAAAACACACAAAAGTAGTGTTCATCTGTGAAGATTATCATGATGAACAAAACGTGTAAGTCTCATAAACTTGTGTTCGTCACAGAGCTTATTTTTGGCGCTAACCGAAAATCCTATTCAAAATCCCATAAAGTTTTTGAAGAGGGAACCAGTGCGAAGCTTACTTCCTGGTTGGCCTACGAAAATACATCATTCCTTCATCACTCTATAGCGCCTTGAATCCATCCTGTGGTCTTCTTGTTTCTCTTTCTTAATGATGAACACAAACTAGCGCCACCTGCTGGTATGAAGAGTTATTTCCTCTCATGCAGGTGCAGATCGTACATGTTATAGCTGGATGATGGTTGTAGTCTTTTTAGTGTGTTTGAGTGCAACTTTTTGGCTGTGACACAGGCAACATGAGGTGATGCAACAACAGTCAGCCTTCCTTGCCACTAGTTTTTTGATGCTGCTTTGGTGTGTCTGGGCATACAGATGTGGAGTTTCAGAAAATAGTATAATAACAGCGGGGGAAGGGGTGGTGTAATGTCTTACCGGCATGAATTGCACGTCCTGGAAGAGTTCCTGTATAAAACGTCTTGAGGTCAGGCGAAACATACAGTGGGCTAAGAGGTGGGAAACCTCAGAGTACAGGCAGATGTCATCAAACGCATAGGGAAACTTCTCCTTTATCCTGTGGGAAAGAGAGAAAATGAACAGGACTTAAAATAACCCTTTGCAATTCAACATTTATCTCAATAAGTGCACGTAGAATAAAGAGAGAGCTTTACGTCAGTAGTCCTGTTTCGTGGCCTTTGGTTCCTACAGAGGAGCTGAGGTTGATGATGAGGCGGAGCACCTCCTTCCTCAGCAGGACTCGGGAGGCGGGGCCATCTTCTGATATGGCCTTGCCACCTACATGACACGTGAATAAATTGTTTATTTTGTTGTGGAAATGATGTAATATTTAACTTTTGATGTCATGACAAAACTGCAGACTGTAAGAATTAAACATATTTTACAGCAGTTTATATAACAAAGGAGTAATTTCACAAATGCAGTGAGTTTTTGTTGTCGTTTAAAGCATGACATCTTGATAAAGTCTTGAAAAACACTCATCCCTGCAGGTTTGGGTAACTCATGCTCTTACCTATGACAATGTCAGCAGGTGTAGGCGTGCTACAAATTGAGCCTTGTGACACGGCAGCGTCGCTGCAGCCCGACACCCCAGAAAACTTGGACTGAGGCATCACCTCCAGACGATGGCCGCTCTGCCCTCCCCATGATGGGAAGTCGACATAGTCTGAGGAGAAAAAAGATCCGTCGTTATACACTGAGTTTAAGAATGCCCATGTGAATGACTGAAAAACTAAGAGTGTGTGTGTGTGTGTGTGTGTGTGTGTGTGTGTGTGTGTGCTCACCTGTCCGAGGGTGTGTGCTGTTGATCTGTGGCTGTGTGGGGTATCCGAGGACGATGGCTCCTACACAGTAGAGGCAGTTTTCTTCAGTGTGTTCCTGCAGTCCCGTCTCCTCTGAACCCACCGTGTGGTTCTGGGCGTCGCCTCGGCACACGATCAGCTCAGAGATGCTGAACTGCTGCTTCAGTGCTGGGAGAGCAGGGCGGTCACCTACAGAGGGCGAAACCATGGTGATCACAAACGCAACAAATCT
>NW_024632533.1:0-4258 GCF_008729295.1 Plectropomus leopardus
GTGTCTTAACGTCTCGGTGTCTCTCAGGTCGACCGGTCGAGGAGGAAGCTCCCGCTGCCGCCTCCTGATGATGAGGACGGTGAAGGTCAGGGGTTGGTGAGTGTCGTCGCCATGTACGACTTCACCGCCAAGGAGGACAGCGACCTCACACTCAGACAGGTACTCTCACACACACACACACACACACACACTCTCACAGAGGAGCAGCCTGTGTGTGATGACGGTGTGTGTGTGTGTGTGTGTGTGTGTGTGTGTGTGTGTCCGCAGGGAGAAGAGTACGTCATCCTGCACAAACAGGACCAGCTGTGGTGGCGAGCGCAGGACAAACACGGGTAATTACCTTAAAACTGTTTCATACAAAAAATCTGCAGGAAGAGTTTTTATATTCTGCATTTGTGTTGGGGTTTTTGTTTGTTTTGTGTTGTTTTGATTTTATTTTTTTCCTTTTTTAAGCATAAAGCACTTTGTAATGTTGGTTTTGAAAACTGCTATAAATTAAAATGTATTATTATCATTATTATTCTTATTCTAAAATGATCTAATAGAGTTGGACAGTACCATCATCACTGATAATGATGCGATCTCTCTATTCTAAAAAACAAATTAAACAAATGAATGATTCTGTTCAAGCTGTTAATGAAAATAAAGTAAATTCAAATATTTTTTTGCTCATATGAAGATTCTGCACTTTCAGGTTTGTGTTAAACGCAGCAGTTTGTTTTCTTTCTACTGGTTTCTATCAGGAATAAAGGCTTCATCCCGAGTAACTACGTGACGGAGAAAAACAGAATAGAGGCGAACTCGTGAGTCTTTTATTACACTTTATATTTTTTCATGTATTTTTTGTAATGTTTTTCTACTACAAAATCCAAATATTTATTATTTTTCAACACAAATCATTTAGCTTCTTTTCTTACTGTAAAGCTCGATTTTCTTTTTATTATTTTTTTATTATTATTATTTAAATTGTGTTTTTTTTAATCTTTCTGCAGGTGGTACTGCAAGAACATCACCAGGACAGAAGCTGAGCAGCTGCTGAGACAAGAAGTAACACAAATATTTATGTTCATGTACCTGTGTGTGTGTGTACATTTAGGTAGCTTTTTAAAATATATATTTGCTTTGGAGTAGCACTGAAGCGATGAATCGATTAGTGGACAAAAAAATTATAACAAATAGTATTTTTTTCTGCAGAAATGCCAAAAACATTATTTAGTTCCAGTTTCTTAAATGTGATTTTTTTTGTCTTATGTGATAATAAACTGATTTTGGATTGTTAGTCATAAAAAAACAAGAATCACTTTGAGCTTCAGAAACTGACATTAATGAACACTGAGCAAAATGGTTTGATTTCTCCCAAAATACACAAGAAGAAGTTACAAGTTCTACCTCTTGCTGAGTTATTGCAGTTTTCCAAAGAAATCAAACCAATCTGCTGACGTTTCAAAGGTTTATTTGCATATAACAGGCAGAAAATTGATGTCCTTCCAGGCTTCAAAGGGTTAATAACAGACAGATGAGCTGTTTCTTGCAGCTGCAGCTGAGGGTGTTGAAGTAAAAGTGTTTTTTGTTGTTTTTCCAGGACAAAGAGGGCGGTTTTGTGGTGCGGGAGTCGAGTCAGAAGGGAGTCTACACCGTGTCCGTCTACACCAAAACATTAAGGTGATTCACAGCCGCCGAACCGAAGCTTCGAATCCGAAAACTAGCCAAGTTTTTGGAAAACTAAATGTACCCTGAAAGATTTGGAAAGTCATGAAATTGTGTTTGACAGTCCTGTATAACCATACATGATGTGTTAAAGGACTGTCGGAAATGTGAATTGAAAATGTGAAAATCACCTTTTTTTCCCTCAAAAATCACCCAAAAATGTTTTTAAGGAAAATGGATTCGTATTTAAATTAAGAAAAATGTCTATCAAATTTGCTTTAAAATAAATTTTAAAAATATATATTTCTTTTAAAAAAAACAAAAATGTAAATAAAAACAGAATCCAAAATTTTGTCTTTTAAAATCAATTAAAAAAAATGTAAGAAACAAAATCGCCAATAAAATAAATACAAAATACAGCCATTCAAACTTGTTTTCCCCTCCCCAAGGCTTAAATAATTATTTGACATGCATCCCCCTTTTAACACCAATCCGTCCCCTCTTATAAATAACAAAAGTTTTATTTAAATGTTGAGTTTGAATCCTGTTCTGAATTTATTGAGGGTTTTTAATGTTAAAAAAGCTATTATATAGTAATGAAAAGAACCAACAAGTACAGAGTATAGATGGTCCTTTCAGAAAATTTAAAATTTACCTAAAAGTCATGGAAAAGTCCTAGAAATGTATTGATAAAAATCTGTGTAAACGCTGCAAAAATAGGATAAATATTAGCTGCAATAAACATTTTTGTGTTTGTGTTCAGCAGCAACGGAGATATCCGGCATTACCAGATCAAAATAAGTGACACGGGTCAGTTCTTCCTGGCTGAGAAACACACCTTTAAATCCATACCTGACGTCATACACTACCACGAACACAACGCAGCAGGTACACACACACACACACACACACACACACACACACACACTGTGTATGCTACAACAAAGATCACAGTGCTGCATTAATGCTTCATTTAATACTGTGTGTTTGTTTGTGTGCGCGTGTGTGTGTGTGTGTGTGTGTGTGTGTGTGTGTGTGTGCGTGCAGGCTTGGTGACCAGGTTGCGGTACGCGGTGGGTCCAATGGGAAGGTGTGTTCCCGCCACAGCAGGATTCAGCTCAGGTAAATAATAAACACGTTTTATGGTTGAACACAATATCTCAAGAAGTACTTAAGGGGATTTCTTAGAATTTGTCACAAACGTCCACTTTGACTCAAGAATCAATTGATTAGATTAGTCTTTAGGTAAAAGGTCAAGGTCACTGTGACCTTGTCTGTTTCATTATTGTGAACGCAATATCTCTAAAACAACCAAGAGGAAATTTCTCAAAGTTTGGCACGAACATTATTTTATCGGATGAACTGATAAGAATTTCTTGGCTGACGGTCAAAGGCCAAGGTTAGAATGACCTTGAATCATTCTCATTCTTATGAACGTGATCTCAAGAACACCCAGATATAATTTTCTCAACTTTAGCAAAAACATCCACTTAAACTAAACAATGTAATGTTTAGAGTTCAGTGGAGTTTCTTCAAATTTGGCACAAATGTCAACAGATGAGAATTTGGTGGTCAAAGGTCAAGGTCACTGCAACCTTGCCTCGGTCTTATTTTCATAAAGGCAATATCTCAAGAAAACCTATGGGAATTTTTCCAAATTTGGCACAAACGTTTACTTGCTTGTCAGAGGTCAAGGTCATGGTGACCTAACGTGCATCTCATTCTCTTAAATGTGATATTTCAAGGTGGTTTTCAGTAAATTTCTTAAATATAATGTGTAATAAATGAGCTTAAATCGCCAGCAGGTATCTGTAAAGAAAAAGGCTTTGAGATGAAGTTGACTGAAGACGTTTCTCGCTTCTTTTTTCGTATTTTTCTGTCGTTCCCGTCCCTGCAGAGATGTGGGAGATCAACCCCAGCGAGCTGACCTTCATGAAGGAGCTCGGCTGCGGTCAGTTCGGCGTGGTGAGACTCGGCAAGTGGAGAGCTCAGCACCGAGTCGCCATCAAGGCCATCAGAGAGGGAGCCATGTACGAGGAGGACTTCATCGAGGAGGCCAAAGTCATGATGTAAGGAGGGACGACCGGGACGACATGTAAACCACTTCCTTTTTTCCAGCACAAGGAAGTGAAACTGTTCGTGTGTGTCATCTTTCCCAGGAAGCTTTGCCACCCCAAACTGGTGCAGCTGTACGGGGTTTGCTTGCAGCAGCGCCCCCTGCTGATCGTGGCCGAGTTCATGGAGAACGGCTGCCTGCTGAACTTCCTGCGGCAGAGGGGTCGGACGCTGAGGGAGGCGTGGCTGCTGTCCATGTGTCAGGACGTGTGCGAGGGGATGGAGTACCTGGAGACGCAGAGTTTCATCCACAGAGACCTGGTGAGTCCGAGGGCAGAGTGATGAGCAGTTTAAAGTAGCGTAACACTTTAAAATTCCTTATTAAATAATAGGAATTAAGTACACGACCCTTGAGAAATTCTTCGAGATAATGTGGAAAACTCACTTGGAACAAATTAATTTGTACAGGTCATGAACTTAAAAACCTGTGTTAATTACCATAATTGTGAACACACATTTTTAAGCTGATTCCTCATAAAAATGAAGTTATTTTATT
>NW_024632534.1:0-7259 GCF_008729295.1 Plectropomus leopardus
CCTCTGCAGACCAGAACTGCCACAAATGGTTTTAATTTTAAATAGAAAAAAAGACTGTTATATAAAAAAATACATGAAATAATAAAAGAGAGAAAAGCTCCTCCTGAGTGGAAAAACAGGTTTGATGAGTCACTTTCTGTCGTCATCAGTGAATCAGTCATGGTTCCTGTCAAACTGTCATTATGAAGCAACTCATGATCACGAAATGGACAAATGTCATCATGACTGTACAGCGCAGTGCTGGGAAGACACAAAGCAGATATCAGTGAACCGATCAGAGACTGCATCCCACACAAGTTATTTGGGAACATTTCTACCTTATCGCACTGTTTACTTTGAGAACAGCAAGTTCTGGTCACTTGATATTTAACCTCGATTATTTAGTTGCAGTGCTGTTGAAGAAACAAAAGTGATATTCTGTTGAGTGCTTTGTTTCCAAACGCTTGCTCCCTGCTGTCTCCAAATGTAGCTGTTAAAGGTTATCGGCGTCCGCCTGCTGCGGTCAGCTTGGATTGGAAACATTGTGCTAACAAACACAATCCTCTTCACCTGTGTCCGTCTGCTCCCTGAATTCACGGTCCAAACACTCGTATGTTCACTTAAGAATGCCAAAATGTGGCAAAGTGCTCTGTTTTTTTATTTTGAGCTGCATCTGTTCATTATTTTTAAAATCCGTTTATTAATTAACCCTTTAAAACCTGGACAAATTGGCTTGATTTCTTCCAAAAAACCTGGAAAGAAGGCAATGAGTAAATCAGCAAGAAAGCAGTAAAAAGTACAAGAAAATTAACTGAAAATTAGAATTTAAAAAACAAAAAAAGAAATGAAAGAAAGACACAATAATGAAGAAAGTGCTAAAAAAAATGGGAAACTTATGTACTTATAATAATTCCATAAAATAATTTAAAATTTAGCTGTCTGGAAAATTTTGCCCAGCTTTTTTTGTTTTTTGTTTAAATAACAACATCCAACTTTAAATACCTGAAGGTTCCTCAAATGGTCACAAGACATAAGCATTTGAATAAATGGAGCAAAGAGAATGAAAACCAAATACATAAGACAGCATCCGTGCAGTCCAAACAACAAAAAAGTAATCGAATACTCCTGGCTAGAGACAGACTACAGTAAAGTGAAAAAAGTTGGGTGAATTTAACAACGATTGGAATTTTCTTGTAGAATTTATTTTTTTTATAGATTTTTTTTAGAACTTAATTATTATTTATTTTTTCATTTTTGTAGATTTTTGTTTAGATTATTTTTAGAACTTTTTTAATCTTTTAAAATTGTTTAACAACTCATAGGAAAGTTTTTAAAACCCCATAAGACATTAAAAAAAAAAACAAATAAACACACCTTTCACACATCCAGGTGTAGAGATGGCGTATTTGAAACTTTGAAACGTTTCAACACTTTAACGCTTTTGTTTCGAAACGTTTTGAAACCTATTTGCTCAACATTGGCATCCACTGGCAGAGGCTTGCATTGCAGTCCTTTCTTCATGTTTGTGTTGAAAGCTCTTTTCCTGAAACCAAAAGGTTTCCCAAATAGGTGTCATGAAAATATGGTTATGTCCTATGCTGCAGTTAGTTGATTGCAATTTAATTTTAAAATAAATTACACCCCAAACTAATACAGTGAAAGTTTTCATGTTTTGATGGCTGTGGGATCAAAAATGTCAGTTTGAATGGGTTTCAGTGGCACATTTTTTTACCTCAACAGTATGAATGTAACTTTTTAGTTTCCACAGTGTATTTTAGACTCATTAAATTCACAGATTAAATAGAAATACACAACCCTGCCAAAATTCATGACATATGCATTAACACAAACAAAATTATCAAACAATGAAGAATGAAAAGTAAGGGTCCCCAGAGTTCAATTATATCTAATTATTATTATTATTATTATTATTATTATTATTATTATTATTATTATTATTATATTATTATTATTATTATTATTATAGGACAGTCAATAAACAAACAAGAAAATGACCTGGAAATATATGTAATTCTGTAACATGATTTTACATATGTTATTGTGTATTGTACATTTTTTTTTTTTTTTCTTACATTTACACTTTATAAATATATGTATATATATATATATAATATATATTTATATATATACATACATATCTTGCCAAGTTACCCATTGTTACCCATTTTTTGAAAGAAATCATACTATTTTTTTAATTTATACTGTGTGATGATATGGATGTGTGTCTGTGTAACTTATGATAATAACTAAATAAAATAATAAAATTATTAAAAATAAAAATATCACAAATAATAATAAAAATATCTATTCTATCTATACAAATCCCTCCCTATCAACACAACACCGCACTGCCTCGAGCTCCGTGCCGAAACCGGAAGTGATGAACTTTTTGAAACAGTTCAATCTTCGGTGCATCTCTGTTAAGCTGTGCAAAGATTATCTTCAGCAGTTTCAAATATCAAATATAAAAATTTAAACAATATAGTTGTTTTGGATACTTTAAAAAAAACGGCTTTTCCCCCCTTTCAACATGGTACAGTCCGACCCCCCTCCACTCCATAAAAGCCCAGTGGAAGCTCTCACTTCCTGTTTGGCGGTTTGAATCAGGACATGTTTGGACTCAGGTGCTGCAGGTAAGTTTGGAACTCACTCAACAAACATTTTGTCATTTTGAAGTTGCTTTCGAATAGATTGGGAAAAAATACACGAATTAAGTGTTTTATGTAACAAACGATGTGAACGATGTCAGAATTCAAACGGCCAGAAACGACTTTAGCCGACGTTAGCCGGTTAGCATGCTAAGGTAACTCACCTGTGCTAACTATACCAACATGGAACTGAGCTGCACAGCTGATAACAACCAGGACTACAGGTGTGCTTGTGTCGGCTGGATTAAATAAATGTATAAACGAGCAGCAGTTAACATGTAGCAGTTATTGTGGTGATAGTAGTAGCGGGCTACTACTAACCTAACGTAGTTAATGCTGCTTAGCTAGCTAACATTAGCTGGCTAACATTGTGTTGGCTGTGGTGGTCTCACAAAAAAATAACTCAGTTGAGTAAAATGTGTATTATTATTTTGTAATATAATGTTAGTTTTGAGCCATTTTTTGAAGATTGCAAAACATATTTTAAGCCTTGAAATGAGGTTAAAAACCCTTTTAAACCTGGACAAAGTGGCTTGATTTATTACAAGCAATCAGTGAATATTGATTTTTTTTCCTCTGTCTGAATTGTTGTATTTTTTTTCCTTTTTCCTTTCTTTGTTGATATTTCTTTTGTCTATTAAGTGTTCAGGGACAACATATGTAAATCAGCAGTTCTGCTAACTCCAGCATATTTCAATCTATATATTTTTTAATGATGTTAACTATTACGTCGTCTCCCTTTTGAATAATTAATTAAAAATAAAATAAATGAATAAGAAACGGTCCTACTATTTTCAAGAATTTTGTTCAGTTGTTGTTTTTTTAATTAAAATAAAACTGAGAGTATATAAGGACCAGGCCATAGATGCACATTGACCACATTTTTTGCTGACAAAATTTTTAATGAATAAAAAAAAAACATAGCTGTTTAAGTGTTATGTATTATTCATTATGTATATTCATTTTTATAACATCAACTAAAGTTGAAGTTTGTGATAAAGGCAGAAATCAGCATGTTGGCTGATTCCAAAATGTAATTTTAAAGCCAAAATCCGATTTTTTTTTTTTTTTTTTTTTTTCAAGCTGATACTGATGACGTGCTCATAGGGCTGATCGATCAAACAATAACGATATCGGTGTCTCTGAATCTCCACTCTGCCAATGTCTCCGCCGGTGTCTCTGAATGTCCGCTCTGCTTCTCATTGTGCGGTTTTTCGGTATCTTATCAGCCACGAGAAAGAGCTGGAAATTATCGGTTTATCGGCGATGATGAAAGAAGCTGAATTGGAAGCAGAAATTGTTGATTTAAAGCCGTCCTTTAAGCTAAATTGCACCTCCATGCACCGTGGAATTAGGTGAAGTACCTGATTTTATGATACATTTTCTGAAAGGAGGTGATGTTTGAGTCGAAGTGTAAAAGTATAAGCACCAAAGGGAAATAAAAATATCAGTCGAATTGTGATTGACAAAAGAGTTCCTGCTCTTTCAGCTCACAGTTCACCTTCTGAAAACTGTGCAAAGTAGCTTGATTTTTGTCAAAAACATGGGAAGAAGGTATTTAGCAACTTCACAGGAAATGACTCAAAATTAACAAAACAAACAAACAGCAATAACAACAACAAAAACATTACAAGAAAAATACCTGAAAATTAGACAGAAAAGCAAAAAAAAAAAATGGCCTGAAAAATAAAATGCTAAAAACCTATAATATTTACACACATAATATATATATTCTGTAACATTATTTTAGATAAATAAATATTTTTATATTACTCTCTGGACCTTTTTACCAATTTTTTCCTCATTTATTTTTCTAATAATTTCTAATCTGTCTTTTTGAAAAATTAATTTAATATAATTGTATTAAAATTGTATAATTTTATAATTTTATTATAAATAATTGTATATAATATTTTATAATATATAATAATTGTATTTGTCCACAGTATTAACGTTTCATGGTTGACACAAAGGAAACAGGCATCCAGGATTATTTATCTTCAAATTATATGTAACCGTAATGCTGTAGGAAAGGTTTCACAGGGACGTTAGAAACCGCAGGGTTTGTTTCGGGTGGAGTTGTGTCGTCTGGGCTTTGTCGTTCTGTTAAACAGTAAACCGATAAAACGGTGGTCAGAGCAGGTTAATTACGAGATGAAACAGCACGTGAAACGCTGATAGCGTTTTATTTGTTTATTGTGTCTGTCGAGCTCACGCCCTTCACACCTGTTGTCATGTGATAATTTATTTCAACGACTTCCTCAAACACACTTTGGCCTCGTGTTTTAGTCGATCCGGACTCTTTTATGACGGTGCAAAGTACCAGAAAGTAGAAGACAACAGTTTCAGTGTCATCGCAGCATGCTCTTCTGTGATTGATGTCTGAATTGTTCTGATTTGATAAACCTGATTGTGTAAAAGAGCGGCACACTTTTCTGTATCACTAAAATAGAAAGGTTAGTGATTTAAGTGCTATGTATTGTCCCGTTTTTTTAATGCAGAGTTTTTCATGAACTGCCAGGGCTGGTGACTCCGCTCCCACTACAGTAGGTCAGCGGGTACAAACAGTCGACGGATATCATTAGATGTGAACGTTATCTATCAGATGATGTTTTTGCAAACTCGCCCACTGGTTTTATCAACTTTTTCTTTTGCAGTGTGGAGAAAGAAATACATAAGCAGAAATTTAATCAGCTAAAATTGCTCAGGGTTCAAAAGTTTAAATACTTGTTAAAGGCAGCCCAAGAAAAGTGATGTCACTCCAGGTTTCAATGTGTTAAAGACCTGTTAAAAATGATCTTTTATGCATGTTTTTAGAGAGTTTGATGAGAGAAAATGTCAGTAATTTATAATGAAAGCAGTTCTTTTAATAGCCACCAGTTTCCACCGATCTTCAACAATCATTGAGGCAGAAAACCATCAGTGCGCCGCTGAAGATTTGTCTCCTGCTAATCACCTTCGTTTCCTTTCTACAGAGAATTTACATCTCGCCAGCAATGTATCGAACGGCACCAACATCCCGCTGCGCTCCATCGACATTCCCAACCAGAGACTCTACCGAGGCCCCATCCACTGCATCGGCAGCATCCTGCAGACTGAGGGCCTGCAGGGCCTCTACAGGGGGGCCGGGGCCATGGTCCTCAGGGACGTTCCTGGATACGTGCTCTACTTCATCCCTTACACCATCTTCTGCGACATGCTGACGCCGGACGCCTCGTCGAGCCCTCATCCTGGTTCCATCTGGCTGGCCGGAGGACTAGCAGGTAAACGTCCAGCTTTGATAAGAGGACGTCTTCTGTCTCATCGTTGTGGTTCAGTTTGCCTCACGCTGTAGATGAAAGCTTCTTTAATTTAGGCTTTTTGCAGCAGACTGAGGAGTCAAATACATCCAATGCATTAGTTGGAAAGTTCTGGAAAACTAATTATACCCTAAAAGTTTAGAAAAAGTAATGAAATGTTTCTTCACAAAACTGTAAAATAACACAATGTGTTCAAGAAACATCTGAAGTAGGAAAATCCAGCATTTTACTGATTCAGGCTGTAATAAACAAAAAATAAATTATAAGTAATAAAAATGGCCTTTTTAATTTAAAGGGAAAAAAATATAATATTTTTTAAAAACCTAACTGATAAAAATATGCTTGAAAGGCATGTTTTCGCTTGAAAAAAAGTGGCAGTAAAATAAAAACAGCCATTATAGTTGACACCCCTATAAATAACAAACAGTCCAGATATTATATTTTGTAATTTATTTATTTAACAAGGGACAATGTACATTAATCCACATTTAAAAAATTAAAATGCAACAGAGTTAGCTGGGGAACAAGTTTTTATTGGTAGTCCGTTGCTTGATGTTGGAAGGCATCCTAAAATAATGATTTAAAATATGAAGCTACAGTACAATGGTAAAGACCAACAACATTAAGATAACATAATATAGTAAAACAATGTAGTTAAACATGTACAAGTTAAGAATACATGATATTTATTATTAATTAATCAATTATATATATATCATTCACTTCTAATCCTGTTATAAATTCATTATATTTTAAATTATTTTTATTTTAAAAAGCCATTGTATAGTAATGAAAAAGAAAGAGGAGTATCGATGTGTTTTCAGAGAATGTATGGTCTTGAAAAGTTGCCACAAAGTCATGGAAAAGTCCTGGAAAATGCCTACAACATATTTGAAATTTTCCACAGAGGGGTGTGAGTCAGCGTTGATTTTAATGTGTCGGTGGAGTTTTAGTGTGAAAAGAAAATAGAGGGTAATGAAGTCTCTGTGATCTGGCCTTCAATGCTCAGTACATAAATCACTCAGGTGAATTCTGGATAAACACCAAGTATGTTTGGAGCGACTTCGGCTCTTTGGATGAGCTTTTTTTCTGATAGATTTTATTACGTGCAGATGGGGAGGCCTTTAAAATAAAAAAGTTTTAGGTGTTAGTCCGAGTCAGCGTGTCACCCAGTGAAAGCAGCACCTCTGCAGATCCCACCAGACACCAACTGAAGCCAGCAGTCCCGACTAAATCTAATTTGGCCTCAAACCAAACTGCTTCTCAGTGAGCACCAGAATACTCTCCAAGTCAGCGGATTGAATTGCAGCTT
>NW_024632535.1:0-2982 GCF_008729295.1 Plectropomus leopardus
ACTGCAAACTTTCATGAACTTCATTTCCTGATAAACCAATGCCAACAACCTGAAGAATTAGTTGTTAACTGATAAAAAATGTTGAGTTGGTGGTAGCAAAACAGGAAACAGCTGACTGAATCTTGGAATATTGAACTGAGAACCAGAAAGGGCAGAAACATGACCTCAACTGGACAGTAAAGTTACTGCATATCTGCTGTATGTATAAAGAGGCCACAATTTACAAAAAAACAAAAACCTTTCAGCCATGTTTGCCATATGTAAGAGTTAAAAGTGCATTTTATTAACCTTTTCATTTTTCTTTTTTTTTTTAAATAATTCTGGCTGTGTTCATGAATATGGCATATATTTTGGCAAAATTGTGTATTTTTGGTTAGTCTGTGAATTTCCAGCTCAGCTCCTACAATAAGGCTAAAATACAATTTGGAAACTAAACTGTTACATTCAGAATGTTAAATGCAAAAAATGTATGCATTGCATTATTTCTGGGTGTCATTTCTGGGATTTTGTCTTGGGATTTGTCATTTTTACTATTTTCCAAATGAAGATGTCATTTTTTTACCACATTTGGCATATGGGAAAAATACATGCTAGTTCCACAAGGTGCACTGTCACAGTCAGTGTTGCTGCTAATCATTGACATATCCCAGGATGTTATAATAATTTTTAGAAAATCTCCTTTGGAAGAAGTATATAGTAATTTTTTTGTGTGTGTGTGTGTGTGTGTGTGTGTGTGTGTGTGTGTGTGTGTGTAATATTTTTTTATTGCCTGATTTTTAAAAGCACATTTTGTGTGCAAAGCAGTATGAGTGTGAGTATTTCACACTGCGAAACAAATTCTAAGAAAACATACCTTTAAAACCCAGCTGTGAGATCTGTGTCCCGAACAGTACTCCCTTCCCAGTGTTTAAAAAATTATTCAAAGCACCTCTTCCCTCTCATAAATAGTCACCAGTCCCTAATGCTGCTCTCTCTCTTGCTATTATGTAGCAATTTAGTGCAACTTCGGAGTGTTATTGGGCCCACTTCCCAAAAAAATAGCATAATATAAATTACTTTATTGTACTGTACCCTTTAATGGGCCAGTGAAAACGCAACGTGGCAGGATGGCATTGATAAGACAGAACGTCTCTTGAGTGTGTGTCATCTCACTGCCATGATTTTCATCGCCTTGAATCCAGCATGAGACAGTTTGTGTATGGCGGTGTCTCTCAGGCTGTGGTTGGTGTGTCCCTGTCTCATTACACATCCTTGTAACATCTGTGATAGCTGGTTTACTCCCAGTGAATGGCAATATACCAAACCTCGTCCGTCACAACTGCTCCCCTCCTGGGCTGCAGTTAGAGGGCTTTTACATCAGGCAGAATTGTGCTCAGGTATTTTATAAGTGATGATGCTGGTCAGACAGGATTTCCTCGCTCTTCAAACATTGATGCAATCTACAGTAACGTTAAATAAACTACCGATCACTAGTGTGAGCCTAATTAATGGTTTAGAACAGCCATAAAGCGGAGTAATACATGCAGAGTTAAAATTTGCTGTGATGTTGTACTTAGCACTCATGGAATGCCTCTCGACCAATCAAATTGCTTCGTCGGAACTAACTTCTGTCTAAAATCCGATATTTACCCCCCAGCAAAAGTTTAACAGAACTGCAAAGTAAGGTGACGATCCTCTGTGGATTCATCACTGATGGACACCTTTCACATCACACATTTCAGTCACTGTCAATATGAAAATATAGATTGAAAGACTTTCCTTCCATTTTGTAGCTCTCATTAAAAAAAAATCTGCAATCTCTTTTTTCACAAGGACACTCAATCTTTGTAAATACACACAGACAAACACACACACACACACGCACACACACACAGTCCTCTCAGCTGACAGTCTTGGCTCTATAGTGGGCCACAGGTGGCTCATGTTATTCTCCTTCACTCTGCATTGAATAGCATTGTGAGTCATGGTCTACCCCTGCCATCATCTCAGCAAACAGCTCTATAGTTAAGGTGGATTTACTGACTAACAATAGCAAACCATATGCTCTGTTTCCCATCCATCATGGCTGACAGCAAAACACTGACAGAGCCTCCTCTTTCTCTCTCTCCCTGACACACACACACACACACACACACACGCACACGCACACACACACACACACACACACACACACACTTTTCACAGCATCCTGGAGGTGTGACTGTGTGCATGTGTGCATGCTACCTCAACCGTGAAGCTAGTGTGAACACATACTGTACATGAGTAGCTAGTGTGAGCTTGACAGGTGCTGTTTGCCTTGGGAAATGTTGGGTTTCCATTCACACTGTGTGTGTGTGTGTGTGTGTGTGTGTGTGTGTGTGTGTGTGTGTTTTCACATTCTGACAGGTGCTGAAAGGCAACGCAATGCCGCCTGAGGGGCATACACAAAAACAAAGTGCTGCACACGCACACACACCCCTTGGTTACTGCATAGGTGTGAATGGAAACCCCACACACCAGCATGTCACAGGGAGACATGTGACATGTCTCCTTTGGAAAAGCAGAGAATAGAATTTAAACAAGCCTTCACTAGTCAACATATGGGATGGCACTGAAGTGTGTGTAACCCATTACAAGAATGATGGACACACCCTCTGGAGATTTTATCGGTAGTCCCTCACTATTGGCCAATATGACTGTTAAAGCATAGACAGGTAAGCATGGTAAATACCTGGAAAATGATTCTTTTTTTAGCGATACATGTACTTTCTCTTAGTTTTTTTTTTGGGGGGGGGGTCTTCTTGGTAATTTCTGGTGAGCTCAATGGAGAGAAACAATGATCCACTGTGAAATGGCAGAATGTTTTTTGATGGGACACTGAAGCTGGGAACTTGGATTTGGAAGTTAATGAAGCAAGAAAATATAAATCTGACCGTGATAGGCCTACAAATCTTTTGTAAAAAATAAAAATTGAATTTATGGTTTTAATCACCACCAAGACAC
>NW_024632536.1:0-1984 GCF_008729295.1 Plectropomus leopardus
AATTGTGATTTTGTGAGAAAAAGACAGGATAGTTCGGTAAAATGGTATAAAAAGCAACAAAGTATGAATAAATGATCAGAAGTGATGGGTGGATGAATGGTCAAAATCATGACATAAAATATTGAAAATATTAGATAATAAGAGGAAATTATGGTCAGGGGATCTTACCATATTTATTTATTAATAAAAATATATCTGACACGAAAGAACTCAGCTAAAAATACTGTTAAAAATGAGTGAAGACGCTGCTGATTGAAGATACAGAACCAACACACGACTGAGAAAACTCACATTTAAAATGCTGCCGATATTGTTTATGGAAATAACACAGAAAAATGTTCACACCAAAAATTATTTATTCAAAACACACAACAGGTGCTTGGGTTTCTTTAGCGGGTGCTGCACATGTGCACACCCTGGGCAGCGCAGTGTGTGTTTGTGTTGATAAAAAGAGGAAAGAAATTGATTTTGTGTCTCCACAGACTTCTGTGAGTATGTTAGTGTGTCTGGTTCTGCATGTGCACGTGTGTGTATGTTGTGCATGCGTTTGTGTGTGTGTGTGCATACCTGTTTGTGTGTCCTCTCAGTGGCCACAGAAAGCAATTTAAATGGAGATGGTTCCTTCCCCCTTTTTAGAGACACAGAACAAAAGATCTGACTACAAAATGAATGCAATCACAATTTCCTCCACCCTGCTCCCCCGACCCCTCGCTCCTCTTCCTCCCCCTTATTTGTATTATTTTCTATCTCTCTCTCTCTCCCTCTTTTCTTTCTGCAGTTTTATATTTAGATGTATGACTCTGCAGAGATCTATACTCAAATGAATACGAGCGAGAAAGAAATATGAGCCACTCTAAAGTTTTTCCTCAAGTACAATGAAGACATTTCATTGGGGAGCTTGCATGGAGAACAGGTGTGTGTGTGTGTGTGTGTGTGTGTGTGTGTGTGTGTGTGTGTGTGTGCATAGAGTTTGGGTATATAGAGTGACATTACAAGAGAGAGGCAGATATAAGGTAAAAAAAGAGAGCAGTTTCTCCCCAGCCAGCAGGATGGACCGACCTGCATTTCTTTTTTTATTGCATTGTGTGTGTGTGTGTGTGTGTGTGTGTGTGTGTGTGTGTGTGTGTGTGGCATACCACCACTCAGACAAAATGATGGAGGCAGAACTGACTGCAGTAATCTGTTGAAACCACCACATCTCTGCTTCTCTGTCTGCTTATGAAGGACAGTTATGTTTTATGCTGCAGCTCATAGTCCAACTGCAACACACACACACACACACACACACAGATGATTTTCTGTTGTTGCTGTCAGCCAACATTGCTTCGACGGGTCGCCTTGCACAGACAGTTGGGGATGTTGGATATTTTGCATTCTGAGCAGCGCGGCGTGCTCTGCTCTGCACACGACACTGTCACCTCTCCCTCCTCTCTCCATGCATCACATTTCAGACTCAGCCCTGGATCACATCACCTACAGACGCCGTGTGATTACACCTCAGCGGTGCGAGGCGTTACCGAGGGCAACGAAGAGGAGTGCGGCAGCCTGATGAAGAAGCAGCTCACAAGCGGGAAGGCAAACAGGAAGACTGGCGTCTGAGTCCGGGGCGGCCGGATTGAAATATGAAGCACACAAGACGCGAGACGATTTCTCCTCACGGGGTCAAGTTATTCAAGTGATCTGTTTTATCAGACAACCACAAGGCTGCAGAGCACAAGCTCAGTGCCTCATCATTTGTACTGGAAATATATTCACAGAGAGACAGGAGCACTTATACATTTACTGTAGAGATGTTTTTCATCCGTTTTCAGAAACTTTTTCCCACAACACGTAGTTCGGTATTACAAATGTGTTGAAAAATCGCTTTGACTGGGAGCCACTTTTGCAAAATGACCAGAGGCCAGGGGCCAGTCACAGCAGCCCTGGGCATGCTTCTGGGATCTGAGGACATTTCTAGCATTTTACAACATTTCTAAGAGTTTAA
>NW_024632537.1:0-2452 GCF_008729295.1 Plectropomus leopardus
ACAGTATTGTCTACTTTAAATTTTATTTTCTAAAGTTCATTTTTCTGATTATACTGACTTATTTTTCTTAAGTACAATTTTCAAAAAATGACTTCTAACAGTATTTTCACAGGGTGGTATGAGTACTTTTACTTTAGTAAAAGATCTGAATACTCCTTCCACCACTGGTCTCAGTTACACATTCAGTGAATGTTTTCCAGCTGTCTGTCTCTGTTTTCGGAGTTAAAAGTCTTGGTTTTGTGCTTTGGCACCACAGTTTTTGCCACAAGATGAAACAGCAGCTTAAGTTTTACATTCTGAAAAAATTCTTGATCTACAATTTTTCAAAGTTTGTGGCAGAGAAAACTGTGACTTTTTTGCTCATTTGCAGCATCACATTTTGTTCCTGCAGACACCAGCTGGAACACAGTACACAAATGAGAGACATGTTTCCGTCTGGCCTTGGAAGAAATCTTCATATTTGACTTTTTTTTCATTATGAAACAAACATTCTTGATGCTCGGATACAAACTTTGGAACTTAGTGAGAAATGCAGATCCTAAAAATGAAGCAGCACAGTGTAAACAAACTGTTTTCTGTTTGTCTGCCTCAGTCCTCTCTTTTAGTGCCTGCCTCTGCCGAACCGTTTAGTAACTTCACTCTCACTGTTGGCTTTGTGTGTGTGTGTGTGTGTGTGTGTGTGTGTGTGTGTGTGTGTGTCCGTCCCCTCTACTGTCTCCCTCTGTCCAACCATTTAGCCCTTGACTCTATCCGTCTCTCTCTATGTTTGGCTTTATCTCTGTCGTTCTGTCCAGTGATGGATGGCTCAGGGTGAGGGCCAGCAACTTCAGCTGGACAGAAAACAACTGGCTTCACTCTCTTACAGACACACACACACACACACACACACACACACACACACACTCTGACAGATTGGCCCCTGGGTGGTCCTCTGTGTGTGTGATTGTGTGTGTGTGTGTGTGTGTTTGTGGTCAGGCCAGTTATCTGAATGATTGACAGCTGGCATCCAGCTGCCTTTGATATAAACCAGACTGAGACAGAGACACACACACTGACTTGCACCTTTGGTCACCAAAATTAGTGCGTGTATGCAGGTTTTCTTCACAAGGGATGACACGCTAAAAACAGGCATTAGTCTCTTTTCACACTGCCAGTAGACCAGAGCTGTGTGAACGGTTCTGCAGCAGACCGTGGTCACAAACAGGCCAGAAAACCAGACAGTAAACAGTGAAAAGCAGCAGGGAGGACGGTGGAAATGTAACAGCATTTACCTTGTTTTTATATTTTTTACTTATTCAGTCCCTTTCTTGAAATTGGGGCGACCAATTTGGATGATGCTTGTTCGAGCGGTATTTTGTGGCAGCACATTATTGCATCAAACAAAGTTTGAGGTGTCATATTTCTATATCTGCTGACTGAAGCTGGAGCTGATAAAACCTGTGACTGCTGCAGAGACATTTGACCCCGGCATTAATGTGGGTGTTGCCCACTGAAAAAAAAGATGTTCAGCCTGTTCTCATTCTGCCATTTTTGCAGTTCTTTCAGTTTTATTTATAAAGCCAAGTGTCACAAACCCCATTTTTCCTCACAGAGCTTAACAGCATATGAAATCCCTCTGTCCTTAAACTCTCACATCGACTGAGGAAAACTCCCAAAAACCCCCTATAACGGGGAAAAACCTACCTTTCTTGCCTGCATGATACACCGCTAGATGTCAGCTGGACAGAACTTCTCCACGGTATTATTGCACGCTGCCAGATAGCTGGATGGCCGGGAAACGCCGGTGTGTGCGTCTCCCTAGATGTCACATTTACATCATTGCCAACTGGAGCTGGAGCAGATAAATTTCTGTGAAAACAAAAATAACCAAACGCCAGATTTTAGATGTAAGGGGCTTTTCGTACTGGCTCACCCATCTTTGTTAAGCATTGCTATATACTGATGAGTGACATTACAATTTGTACTATTACTATTATTTATTATGCTCCATTTTCAGGAAAAATGATGGAATTTGTTTTGAAATGTATCTGTTTTAATGAGATCAGATATGGAGTCAGTTGTGTGAATACATGTATTGTTGCTGCCATTTTTCAAAATTAAATCAGCCTTTTTTTTTTTGCTGCAGTAAATTCCAAAACAATATGACTGACTCCTCAATAACGACGTTAAATCAAGAGTCCTTCACCTGGTGTGACTGGCCTTGTTTCTGACAGCTGTGTATGCTGAAGCAGGGTGTGTGCATGTGTGTGTGTTTGTGTCTCGTGAGCCTGCATGATTGCAATCAGTGCATACTGTACATTCAGACCCTCAGTCAGTCAGTCAGTGCGTCCCGTCTGCGTCCATGGTCATCATTATGCTGCTTATATAACTAGGCCATCGCAAGTTGAAGATTAAATAGTGAAATGCACACACACACACACACACACACACACACACACACACACACACACAC
>NW_024632538.1:0-611 GCF_008729295.1 Plectropomus leopardus
GAACTCACATTTTTCAGCCTTTACAAACAGAGAGTTTTCCAGAAGGCGCTGCAGGACCGTCTGAACATGATGGACGTGCTCTTGCTTGGACCGGGAAAAAATCAGAATATCGTCAAGATAGACGAATACAAACTTGTTCAGCATGTCTCTGAGAACATCGTTTATCAGGGCTTGGAAAACGGCTGGAGCATTAGTGAGACCAAATGGCATCACCAGATATTCATAGTGTCCTGTGGGAGTGTTGAACGCCGTCTTCCACTCATCCCCCTCTCGGATGCGGACCAGGTGATAAGCGTTGCGGAGATCCAATTTGGTGAAAATAGTGGACCCCTGCAACAGTTCGAAGGCTGAAGCGATGAGGGGGAGAGGGTAACGGTTCTTAACCGTGATTTCATTCAGACCCCTATAGTCGATACAGGGTCTGAGTGAACCGTCCTTCTTGCCTACGAAGAAAAATCCAGCCCCAGCAGGCGGCGAGGAGGGTCGAATGATACCGGAAGCCAAGGACTCGGAGATGTAGGTATCCATGGCCTCCCTCTCAGGTGCAGACAGCGAGTAGAGACGACCCTTGGGAGGAACAGACCCAGGCAGGAGATCGATGACACAGTCAT